>NW_015386279.1:324689-325981 GCF_001527695.2 Protobothrops mucrosquamatus | reverse complement strand
AAAAAAAATATTCCAGTAATTGAAGCATCATGGAAATGAGAACTGCTGAAATAATCAATACCTCTAGCTTGTAACTAAAGCTTACAGAAGAGACACAAGTCAGAGGTATGGGTGAAACTGTGGAGTACTCGTTGCCTGAATTACGGATTGTGGAGACATAGTTAAGACTGGGAATTAAATACTGTAGATTAGAGGTAGTCCATCGGGGAAAAAAATGGGTTGATATTTATAGGCAGGACACCAGCATGGAACAAGATAGAAAATAGGTAACTTTGAACATTACTATTGTTAAAGGAGTTGTAATTCAGTTTTTATGTACTTAAAAACTCCATCAAGCCTGGTGTGTATTCTGCTGCTTGTGCAGTTAGAGAATGTTGTGGGAGTTTCTAGAGAAGACTTAATTTTTCATTGTTTGGGCAGTTGGCAAGAAAGCATTTGGAGCAGGTGACAGGAAGCATAATTGCCCTGTTTCTTCTGTTGGTCTGTGAAAGAGGTCTTTGCTATAATAGTATCTGTAATGCTGCAGATTTTCCTTTCTGATGCAGTTCGATATGAAATTCAGGCCTGGTCTGTTAGCTGGTTTGTGATTCAGTGTGTTGCTGAAAACATTGCCTGTAAGTTTTATATAATTTTTTTCTCATAGTTATGGATTGTGAGCATGGGGCATAAGAAAAAGGGGATTGTAAGAGGCTGAGGAAATGTAAGAAAAGCAACAAAAATAAACTCTACTAGTCTCAACTGAAGGAGAAGCTGAATAGTCTTTTCATTTTGTTTTTGTAACAATAGCAAAGTTTTATAGAAATATGACTTATGTTCTGATTTTGTTATTTTGGCTCTACATTGAACACTTAATTCCACCACCCTCTTCAGAAGCACAACTTCTAAAGCAGGCATGTCAAACTCGCGACGTCATATGACGTCGCGCAACGTATCGGGCCGGTTTTGCCATTGCCGGCAATGGGATGGGCACGGCTTCCACGTGATGTGTCCAGCCCACGGGCCGGCAGTTTGACACCCCTGTTCTAAAGAGTTAAAATGTTTACATAAGGGGTTTCCTAATGCAGGCAAAACAATTCAGGTGCGGCATAAGAACAGCTCAAACTAGCTCCATCATTTATGTTTATGTTTATGTTTATTTAGATTTGTATACCGCCCTATCTCTCTTACGGGACTCAGGGCGGTGGACAGGCGATAATAAAAATCACAATAAATATCTATTCTATAGCTGTTCAGTGTCCTAGGGCAGTCCTCTTGAATGCCTTGTCAGATGTGATAGACGACAACTCCCATCA
>NW_015386279.1:319168-323621 GCF_001527695.2 Protobothrops mucrosquamatus | reverse complement strand
AACAAGCGGGATTGGCCTAGGGGAATTTTTAGTGGGGTTTTAAGAGAAATTTTAATTATATAGGCCATAGTAAATATTTCTTTTTAATTAGGTTTTAAATTGGGTATTTATTGTTGTATCTGTTTTATAAGGCTGTCAGCCGCCCTGAGTCCGTAAGGAGAAGGGCGGGATAAAAATTGAATAAATAAAATAAATAAAAATAAATAAAATAAACCTGATTTCGGGGAGGGGGGGAAAACAATGTTCTATAGGGTGCACCCTAGGATGGAGAAGGCCCATCTCCTGGGGGCCACCAAACTGCAATAGTTTTTTTTTCTAATTACTCCCACGGACCCATTTCAGGTGACTTGGGTACAGATGGCTGAAAGAATCTTTTGCAGGGGCATGTGGAAGAATTTCCTCAGCATCTGTTGCTAAAAGTGTTCAGATTTGTTCTCAGTTTGGACATCAGCTTGCTTGCAAGTCTTGTGGAGATGCTTAGGGAGGAGTCTTGCCCTGTTATCTGGGAATAGTTTGAACAGGTGGACCGGAGGAATTGGACAGGATTCTTAGGGCTGTGAGCTCAGCCACTTACTGTTTAAGATCCATGCCCCTCCTCATTGGTAAAAGCAGCCTTGGGGGTGGGGTGGGGAATCCTGTGAATGGATTCTAGCAATGGTTAATGCTTCCTTGAATGAGGGGATTGTTCCTTTGCCTCTTAAGGAGGCTTCCTTTTTATCCCCCCTCAAGAAGCCATCACTGGACCCCACTATACTAGACAATTTCCATCAAATATCTAACCCCCTTTTGGAGGAAGGTAATTGAAAAGGTAGTTTCACAGCAACTTCAGAGGATGTCGGATGAAACAGATTATCTGGATCCCTTTCATTTGGGCTTCAGGTCCCGATATAGAACAGAAATGGCATTGGTTGCAGTTTTGGGTGATCTCTGGCAAATGTGGGATGAAGGTAGCGCATCTATCCTTGCCCTACTTGACTTCTCTGTGGCTTTTGATACCATCTACCATGGTACCCTTCAGGATTGCCTCAGGATCAGGGTGGGTGGCGCCATGTTGTGCTGGTTCCCAGCCTTCTTCCAGGGCCAATTCTAGTCAGTGGTGGTTGGGGAGGAGAGACCCCGCCCTCGAGCCCTGCTATATGGGATGCTGCAGTACTCTCCCCTCCCCTCTCCTATTCAACATCTACATGAGATTGTTCATCCATCACCACCATGGGGTGAAGCATTATCAGTATGCTGATGATCCTCACTTATACACCCTTGCTCTTGGCAAATTAAGCAATGCTGCAAAAATCTTATGGTGCCTGGAGGCTGTTAGGTTCTGGTTGGGGAACAAGAGGTTTCAGATGAATTCTGGTAAGACTGAGTGACTTTGGATTTTGGGGCCTTCTGCTTATAGGACTATATCATCTTTTGTGCTGGATGGGGTAGCACTACTGTGTGTGCAATTTGGGTTCCTCCTAGGCTCACGACTCCTGATCAAAGAGCAGGTAGCAATTCTGGTTAAGATGGCCTTTGCATGGGTTTGTGTTGTGTGGCAGTTGTGCCCATTCTTAGATCAGGGTGCTCTGCTCACTGTAATTCATGTCTCTAAGTCACTTCGTATTTGGATTTCTGTAATGTGTTCCAAATGAGGCTGTTCTTGAAGAGTATCTGGAAGTTTCAGCTAGTGCAAAATGCAACAATGTAGGTAGGGAGTTATATATGACTGTAGAACAGCACACATTACACCTCTGTTCCACTAGCTGTATTATTTGTTGGTTGGCTTCAAGGAGCCTTGGTGGCACAGTGATTAGAATGCAGTGTTACAGGCTAACTCTGCCCACAGCCTGGAGTTCCATCCTGACGGGGCTCAAGGTTCACTCAGCCTTCCATCCTTTTGAGGTTGGAAAAATGACCCAGATTGTTGGGGCCAATATGTTGGCTCTGTAACTGCTTAAAGAGTGCTGTAAAGCATTATGGGGCAATATATAAGCCTAAGGGCTATTGCTATTTGACTTTTAAAGCCCTTCATGACGGGGGATTGGTTATCTGAAGGACCACTTCTCCCCAATTACATCTGTCTGCCCCATTAGGTCTGGCTGAGAAGGCATGTTGCAGGTCCCATCTACCAGGGTATTACATTTGAACAGGTCCCAGGAAGTGGTCCTTCTCTGTCATAGCACCTGATTTCTGGAACCTTCTACATCCTCCACCCACCCAGGTGAGATTATTTCCATTCTTTTCAACATTCTGCAAGTCCTTCAAGACTGGCTATGTTATCAGGCCTGGGGCTCCCATAGGCCCAGGCAGCTGTTGCGTTGGCTCTCTTACTGTGGTTGATATCATCCTTCTCTTGTTTTGTGTGACTTTTTATAGTTATTTTTTTAATTGTGATTGTTTTATGTATGTATTGCTTAATTAAGTTTTGTATGCTATCCAGAGTCTGTAGAGTCATGGGCTCTACAGAAATGGTAAATAAATAAATGTGCCCATCATGAAGAACCTAGAGGAAAAAATGTGATGAAATATTTAAAAGAAAATTAGCTAGATTCCAATTTTAGTTTAGCAGCACAGAGTTACAATTACTTTTAATATCTAAAAGTAGCCAGAGCCATGTTGCCTTACAGGAGAAAAATTATGAGTCACTGACAATTTTTGTGCATCAGGTGTCAAAATGAAGCAGCATGATGATGCCCACGGTTGAAACTTGTTCATTAGGAACTGGACTGAAGCCATTTAATGGGCCATCAGGCATCCCTGACTTTAGCTAGGCAGCTGCCTGCACTGACAGGTCTGAATGATGATCTAGAAATGGGAAAATACTGCAGTGGTCAGGTAACAATTAAACCCTTGAAGCACACAATTCTATGGTAGCAACCTTTTCGCACAAAAGAGTAACTCCCTGCCATGGCTTCTGAAAAATACCCAGCAAATCATTTATCAGAATTAGTACCAGTTCAAACACATTGTGTTCCCTCTGCTTTACTTACACCTTTATTACTGCTGTTAACTGGTAAACATTTATTATGGATGTCAGTCAGCTGTGTTTGTTTTTCAATAGACAATTTATTATACAGAATAAATGTACCCATTTATCTAATATAGTAAAACAAAAATGGGCAGAATTATGCCTCACTTAATATACGATAGGGAACAGATCCTTTTTGGAAACATGGGAATATTTTATTTTGGGGAAGATATAATGAATGTATTACCAAATTACTATTATGGTAGAAAATAAAATGATTGGGAAAGGGCAGGGTACCTCTACACAAAAAGGCAAACAAAACTGCCCAAAAACCTGAATGTCAAAAAGAACTGGACTAAAAATCCCAAAGCACAATCATGCTCCTTTGAATGAATTGCTTTTATTTGCTCAGCCCCTCTAAATCTGTCAAAGCACCCATGATCCACTTCCCCTTGTCACTCATTTCTTTGTTCCTCTTTTGATAAGACCCACTTCCTATTTCTTTGTTTCTCTTGCAATCACGATCATTTCTTCCCATTTTTTCTTTCATCTCCAGGAACAACATCTGCTGTCTCTCCTCAGTTAGGTAGTTCCACAAGCTTCCCTAGTTCTCCTTGTGGTCCATGTATTCTTTACTACTTGTGCCCTAATGTTCCTTACCAAGTTGCAATAAGTCTTCCTTCTATCAGGACAAGCCCATATTCCCTCCTCACCAAGCCATGGTAACTGGATCTACGAGGACACTTTAAAAAAAGTGGGACATTGACCTGCAGCTGTCTGCTCTTTTTATTTCCTAGGAATATCTGATCTGGTATCATCCAGAGGCATTTTGTATAATTATGAAAACAGATTATGAGATGTTCTGGTCCCTTGAAAATCTGTCATTCTTTAAGGTACTTTGAAGATTAAAAAAAGGTGTTTGTTGGTATATTGGTGCCTATGGCATGTTATGTAATTCCTAATAAGTTGTAGGGATAGACATTTTGTGTTTTCTTAATTTGGTCATTTCTAAAGAACTAACATGAAGACAAAATCTCCTGCAAAATGAATTAGACTGATGATGTCATTTTCTCCTCATTTGTCACCTTGTATCTTAAATATGGAACAGGTTAATAACTGAGACCTGTTTATTTTCACATTTCATTTCGGTAACTTTTGTTTAAGGGCCTTCTCTGTTGCTCATGGTTTTTTGTGTTTCTTCAGTCACAGATTAAGTGACAGAGGTACTATTTCCTCTTCTGCAGTAAAGTTAGATTTATTGTTAGTGCTTGCTTAATTGCACTTAACTTTTTCAATCAATGTCGTCTTTGTAATGAGATTTTCTGTAGTCTATAATCACTGTCGGGAATATCTGCTGAATGAATTAAATCTCTTACTATCTTAACACTGCATTAATAGTCGTTCCCCCCCCCCGCCCCGCCCGACCCAATTCATTGTCTCTTCTGTCTCTAGGCTGGTTGAACCAGAATAATAACCATATCACAATTCTGGTATGAACAGAAACAA
>NW_015386279.1:314231-318273 GCF_001527695.2 Protobothrops mucrosquamatus | reverse complement strand
CTCTCAGGTACTTGAAGAGTGCTAATATATCCTCCTTTAGTCATCTTGTCTTAAGGCTAAACATAATGCCTTCAATCTCTCTTTCTAAGACTTAGTTCCTAGTTTTCCAATCACTGTTATTGCTATTTTGGTAGCTGTTCCAATTTCTCTGAACATTTCTTTTAATGTGGTGCCCAGGTTTGGACACAGTACTTGAAGTGGAATCTGACCAAAGCAGAACAAAATGGAATTATTCCTTCTAGCAATTTTGAAATAATATTTCTGTTGTTATAGCCTAACATTGCATTTGCCTTTTTTTTTTTTTTGCAACTTCTAGCTTGTACTGAATTGGCAGTCATCATTCTATACTTCCAAGAACTTTTTTCAAAATTACCAACTACCCACTGATGCTAGTTGACCTGGTAGCAAACTGGAATTGGATTTTTTCATTTTGGCAGCAGCACTTTGGAAAATGTTCCCCAGAACTGGCAGCCTTAAATATATATATATATATATGTGTGTGTGTGTGTGTGTGTGTGTGTGTGTGGAAATATGTATGTTTAGGTACAGTTATACCGATAGTCCTCAACTTATGACTCTTCATTTAATGATGGCACCGAAAAAAAGCAACTGGTTCTTGCACTTACAATTATTGCAGCATCCTTGTGGTTATGCGATTGCAATTCGGGAATTTGGCAACTTGCATGTATTTGTGACAGTTGTGGTATCCTTCATAGGACACTCCACAGCTGGCTTCTGACAAGCACAGAAGGCAGCAATATAATTGCTAGTCACAGTCATATGCTGTCTTGTTTAACAATCTGCTATGACTCACTTAAGGACTAAAGTGGAAATGAGGTCATAAGCCTGTCGCAGTCGCATGCTGTCTCACTTCACAACTATACCACTTAACGATGAAGTTTCCCGTCCCAATTCTGGTCATTAAGTGAGGACTACCTGTACTTGGAGTGATGGTTCTAAGTATTATAACACCAGAAGTTTTATCAATGTCTTAGTTGTCTGTTCATAGTATGGAAATAATAATGTTCATGTACAATTATAGAAATGCAATCATTATAAACAAATAAGCAAGTGGTAAAGATCTGAGAAAGCAAAATAGGAAGAAAACTCAAACATTAAATGTAGGTTATACATGGAATTAGGTGGTTCATGCATTCGCACGGCTTTTCAACCATACAGTTGTCTTTGGATAAACTGCAGTTGAAATGACACAGAAAGGACTTCAAATTTAGAAAAAAGCATTTCGCCCTTGTATGAACTGTAGATATATAGTTCAGAAAAATTCATTCAGGTAGCCTGACTCTTTAAGAAGCGGATAAGGTTGCAAATAGCAGGAGGACTGGGGTTCTCTGGAGAAGCCGCAGCTGGATCTGCAGGGCTGAGCAGCTACTTGTTCCCATTTCACAAAAGTAGCTCAGGTTCAGAATCTTGCTACTACCACGTGCTGAATTTCAGCTTTGTGGAAATCTCTGATAATAATAACAACAATAAAATAATAATAATTAAGACTTTATCAGTACTTCTGTTGCCAGGTTATAATCGTTATCTCCAGATTATAACCTGGCAACAAAAGTACTGATAAAGTCATTATTATTACTATTACTATTACTATTACTATTACTATTACTATTACTATTATTATTATTATTATTATTATTATTATTATTATTATTATTATTATTATTATTATTTAGCATCATTGCTTTAAGTCAGTTACACTGGAATTTTTAGCCTAATGATGCAAGTATTTCAAATCAATCTCAGATTCTTGATGATACACATAGTCCTCAACTTACAATCACAACTGAGCCCAAAATTTATGTTGCTAACGTGAGAAATTTATTAAGTGAGTTTTGCCTCACTTAATGACTTTTTTCGCCATATTTGTTAAGTGAATCACTACAGTTGTTAAATTAGGTTGTTAAGTGAATCTGGCTTCCCCACTGACTTTGCTTGTCAGAAGGTTGCAGAAGGAGATCACATGATGACCCCGGGACACCGCAACTGTCATAAATGTGAGTCAGTTGTCAAGCATTTGAATGTGTTCATGGGGATGCTGCAATGTGATCATGGGGATGCTGCAACCGTCATAAATGTGAAAAAATGACCATGAGTCACTTTTTTCAGTGCCGTTGTAACTTTGAACGGTCACTAAGTGAACTGTTGTAAGACGAGGACTACTTGCATTCCATTTGTTATAACTATTTAGCTAAGAAGAAACATGAAATTATGGCAAAATTAAACCCACTTGTTACTTTTTCTGAGCAGATAACATTTTCCTTGAGAGCCTTGAATTTGAAAAACTAGCATTTTGAAAATTCGACCATATACTAAGCGTTGATTTATGCACACATTGAATTTTCTTAAGGATTCTAGAAATGTACCATCTGAAGCTGTAGTACCGTAAAAGTGGGGGAGTTATATGAAAATTAATTCACAAAGCATAAATAGTAGGAAGTGGTTGGCAGTTTTTCAATTAATCTGGCTTAATAACGAATTGATTCAATGCTGGGACGGTGGTTTGTTAGAAGATAGGTAAACAGGCAGCTTTAAAAATGCAATTTCTTGGCTGCATTATTTCAGGCCCTGAAAGATTTATTTTGGCAAATTAGAGGTGTCTTTCCTAAGTGCAAACACTTGTAGCAAATATTCTCATTATAACATTTCTTTCCAAAGCCTCTGTGTGAGAGTTAACTTATGACCTGCAACAAACTATCTCTGAGATATGTTACACTAAGCTTGGCTTATACTCAACCCTTTCATAATTTGTTTTCTCGCATTTCACAGAACAGAAGAATGCAACTGACATTATTCTAGCTGTTTCGTACTTGATATTATTTGTACAGGTTTTTTTTTAACTAGTAGTAAAGTAGGATTAGAATATTTCTATGCTAATCCTATTTAGCAAGGATGTAAAAACAAAACAAGCCTTTTAAAAGGCTCTGATAATAGAGTTACATTTTTATATCATTTGAAATAGCGACATGGCTATAAAGTATTTTAAAATTAAAGTAGAAGAAAAAATTGATTCACATCCAACAAAATATTATATAATTAATTATAATTATAATACCTCATAACTGGTTATAGTATATAAATACTGTTAGTATATATAGTATGTGGAAGCAAAACTACATGAACTGTAAAATGAAATATCTTGGTTATTCTCAACGTTGTGAAAAGTTGAAAACCACATTTGTATCTAGTAGGTAATAAGACAGAAGTTAACTTTCGGGGGAATCCATTTCAAACATTTGCACATTGGAAAATTATACTCTGAAATTAGATTAATATGACAAACCCTTCTCTTCCCTACCAGCAAGAGAAAATTAAGTTTTGTATCATGCCGGTTAGTTGAAAAGAGTTTAGTAGAAAATTCCCAATGAGGATTGACTTTGAAATACATTGTGGGTCAAGTGCTTTAGATCAGGGGTCCCCAACCACCAGTCCGTGGACTGGCACCGGTCTGGAGCATGCCAGAAACTGGACCATGCAAACAAGCAAAGCCCTAACTGCGGGATGCAGGCAACATGTTAAAAAAAAAACCCTCCGGTCCGTGGAAAAACCTCTCCTTGGAACCCGTCCCTGGTGCCCAAAAGGTTGGGGGGACGCTGTTTTAGATAATATTTTTCATGTATAGCAATTGCAGAATCGAGGTATATTTGAGTTGGACTGCTACATATAAACAGCATTTGTATTCATTGTTGGAAATCTTTATTGTTGTTGTTATTATTATTATTTTGAGTTAATTAATTTTTATTTCCTGTAGATATGTTTCTGTAATACTAGTAATGTAACACACTAATATTATAAAGTAACCTATAGTTACTCGGTATAAGGAATTCTTCACTATTTATAATTTATGTTCCAAAGTACAGTATATTTGAGCAAAATAAATGGATAGAATAAAGGAGAGAAAATAATACATTAATGCGCATTTCTTCCTCTCATTAATCTTACTATTTTCTCCTTGAGATTTAACACACAACAACTGAGACAGGAAACTATTTGCTGTTCTAAAATAGTATTCTGGAATCACATA
>NW_015386279.1:156524-313761 GCF_001527695.2 Protobothrops mucrosquamatus | reverse complement strand
ACAGTGTTGCATTCTAAACACATAAGCCAGAGATGGAGCTTCTGCCAAACCCTGTGGGTTGGGACTTGCCTCTTTCTTGCATTGCATAATGAAGTGCCAAGTATGCTGGTAACACTTGGCAAACAAACAAGAGCAGAATAAGCCTACTGAGGTAGTTGGATTACTTTAATTTCAGAAGTTCTCTCAGCTCCAAAGCCTTACCAGCAGCAGGCGAGCAAGGCAAAAATGAGGGAAGAGAGATATTTGCATCTAAAAGTGAACTAAAAGGAAGAAACCCTTTCTAGGCTGGTTCTAGAGCTGATTTTTTTTTTTGTCCAAGTAAGCAGGGAACAAATACTCTATACCGTGAATCCAACAGCTCTTTCATCTATTCTCCATGCACCTTTCCTGCCATGTACTTTTTGTCTCTGTCCTTTTCTCTCCTTCACTATCAGGGAACCAAGGACTTCAGAAGTATCTGCAGAGGTCAGGAAAGGGAATGAAGTGCCAGATTCATGCCTCCGTGTTTGGAGCTAAATCTATAAAGGAGAAATTATAAAACATTAGAAAACATTTTATGATCCCTGGGATGTTTACCTTGCAGTCCGTGTAGAGCAGAGGTCTTCAAACTCTGCCCTTTTATGACTCATGGACTTCAACTCCCAGAATTCCCCAGCCAGGCATGCTGGCTGAGGAATTCTGGGAGTTGAAGTCCATGAGTCATAAAAGGGCAGAGTTTGAAGATCCCTGGTGTAGAGTAAATGTGTAAATTACATTTTGGGATATGTTAGAATGCATAATATGGGTTTTGTTAGAACCCAGGAAATAGGGTAGAATTTTCCTTCACTATCCTTGCTTTACACTTTAATAAACTTTATAAAATTGGAATTTGAGCTAACTTGGATCTCTATTATCTTCAAGTATTTTGTTCCTATTCCATTTGGATTTACTGTAAAAATTAAAGCTTTCGCTATAGTGGAAAATGTCAGCCTCACTAGGTAGACTAGAACAGGAAATTAACTCCACAGGCAGACTAAAGAAAACTTTCATTGACAATGGCTATAATAACAGAATATAGCAAGTTTGATTGTACTGTAACTTCTTCTCCTTTTTATACTTAAGTGAATTAGGAAGACATCTGCCTGAGCCGCTTCCAAGGGTTATATCATTCTACAGTTTAAAAATATTTCAGCTCCTTTTGATACTTCAATATTTTCATCAAGGTCACCTTGCTTAGTCTCTACAGAAAAAGAGTTCCTTGTTAGAACAAGTAGAGACATGGAAAACAAATGACTCCTATTTTTAAACAAGTACTATCAAAGATGAGATGAAACTCATTTCCCAACTTGAGTTAATTAGCAATAGGTAGTTGCAACAGAGAGTAATAACATACTGCCAGTAAGCTATATTATAGTCCTAGTATTCAAATAGCAGTTCTTCAATTGTGCCAGTGCAGATGAATCTTCTCATCTTTATCTGTGTTTTCCATGATTTACAAAGTAAATCTTGTGTAACAGCTGAGCAGTTGCATTATAAATCCTTTGCTGGCATTCTAAATTCTGGCTATATTTTCACTGAAATGTTGTAGAGGTAATGGCACAAATTGCCCTAAAGGGTTGGATCAAAGTATTTTGGTGAGCTCTGGGACTGGCAGGATATATTGGTTACCATCTATACATACATAAATATATCAAAAGCAAATAACCTATTTTATGGACAAAAACAATGCAAAACATTTTTATTAGCTACCTTGGATAGAGATCCAAGAAATATAAAAAACATTCTGAAACTCTCCTTATGAACAAGTACATAGAAACTAGGTTCCTGCATTGTACTAAACGTTAGTGTGATGGTTTTGGTTTTGGTTTTGTATGTTGTATTAAGTCAGGCAATGTAATTTGTGAATCGTAGAAATGGAACAATGTAAGGCCTTATGCCTTAGTAAACTTGGATTAAAACAATCAGTGGCTTAATATGATGCATATTTATGCATAACTGTGACCTAAAACATGATCTGTTTTCTACTAGATCACTAGGTAGAGAACCTAATTAAACAAATAAGTCAAAAATATGTTACTTGTTCATTTATTTCTTGAAGAAAGTTATTTAAAGTATACATTTATGTGTGGCAAAAGAGCTGTATGTGAACTTTTACTTTCAGTAACTGGTGTACCTTCCTTGGTAGCAACTGCAACTTTTCAAATAACTGTCAATCAGTCTTGCACTGAATTTTGATTTGGATTGGATCAAGTAGATAAAAAGATTTTTTTAAAAAAATCTGAGAAAAATAAAGGAATTTAAAAAGTCCTCTGCTGTTGTTCATGAAACCTTTTTATATGATTCATAGCTATGAGGCACCCTCTCGACATGGTTAGCATTTTTATTTTCATTTGCAATTGACTGTCACACCCTTTGGTTGTGGCAAGTAAATTTTTCAAAATGTGCTTCTCTGTGCAATGACACACCTGATAATGACACTCGATACCACAGAGGTAATCCTATGCAATCCTTTTGCTGATACAACTGCTTCTGTCAGCAGTGCTCACTTCCACAGCCTTCCTTACCATGTACCTGCTCTAAAGGTGGAATCAGTCCTGTTTTAAACTGGTTTTTACCCATGTACATATATGTTAACTGATCAGATGATAGAATTGTGAAAGATAACTGTTACTCAGATTTTGCTAGTGGAAGAACTTAAAGGTTATGTAATTGCCAGTAGTCGAGACACACAATTTACTATATAAGCACGTTTGGGGGTCAAAGGTAACATTCAATAAACTACTGAATCTACTGAATAAACTGCTACTGAAACTGAATCTAAAAGTGCAAGCTAATATACAAAAACAGCTGTATTAACCAATGTTTCAAACATTTTTGATGTGAATAAACACCTCAAAATGTAGTTACAATTTGCTCAGGCTGCCTATTCAATGTATATTTAGTGGGAAGTGCAAGTTTGTCCTGGAAAATGGACATTGGTCTCTGGAATCATTTTTGATCCAGTATAAAATTTCACTGATTCTTTGTGGAGGGATGAATAATATTCCAAATAATTTTACATATTAACCATATTTCAGCCATTCAAGGTAGTTCAGATCATAGAACCAAAGCCAAGAATATTAATGCTGCCTATTGTAAGGTTATTGTAACACTTGCAAGTCTGAAATCATTCCCCCTCCCTTTTCTTTACCATCCAGAATATTAAGGAGGGCTCCTTCTAACATGCTTTCTCTGGTCCATTCCTGGTTTGGACTTAGAATTCTTTTATCACATTGTTGTCCAGGCTGCGACTCTTCCTCCTGTCTCTCAAGATTATTCTTGCAACCCATTAAACTATGTGTATGTTATGGTTTGCAGAGATCCAGTTCAGGGGTAGAATGTGATCCAGACCATGCATGTGCCTGCATGTAGCTTCTGTTGGGAACATCTTAAAAGAGCTGTCCCTTTTTGGAGGGTTTAGCTACTGTCCTCCACAGCTTCTGTATGATCTCAGTAAAAGACACATTTAATTTATGGGGTCCTCAATATGTTCCATGTGCAAATCTGAAGGTCCTTCAAATCACATTGTGTCCTTTGAATCCACATCATAGTTGTATTGCATATACTATTTTGCTAAGGGGTTTATTGTTTGATATTTGCTGTATAATCAAATTAATAAAAGGTCTTTTTTTTCTAGAGAACATTCATTTTAAGTTTAAGCAAGAATTTGTCATGCCATCTATAAGATTATAGGATGACACCCTGATCAACTATGGTGCTTCATGGATTGTTAAGGACTATGAACAAAAACACAACATTATGATTAGTAATTTTTATCTTTTGTTGGGTTTCAAATCACTTGTGATAACATGGCAGGGTATTATATTTCTACTGATATCATGGTTGATGCTGTTTGAAAGATTTCTAAATAAACATGTGCAGTGAGGAGAAACAAATATTGTAAATAGCAATAAGCTTTTCTATATTTGGGTGTCTGGGATATATGACTCAGAAGAAGATTAGACTCTTTTGAGTTAATATTTTCTAGACTGAAAAACATTTCAGTAACACTGATTATCTACAAAAATGTACAAAAGCCTGCCTATTGCCTAGAACAGGGGTAGGCAACCTTGGCTCTTTTATGACTCGTGGACTTCAACTCCCAGAATTCCTGAGCCAGCTATGTTGACTCAGGAATTCTGGGAGTTGAAGTCCGTGAGTCATAAAAGAGCCGAGGTTGCCTACCTCTGGCCTAGAATCCAGTCCTCTTTCAGCAGGGGTCCCCAACCCCCGATCCACGAACTCCTACCTGTCTGTGGCCTGTTGGAAACCAGGCCGCACAAGCGGCAGGCGAGCACACAAAGCTCGCAGGAAATAGGATGCTGCATTTATGACTACAATTTGAAATGATGATGATGATGATGATGATGATGATGATGATAACAACAACAACAACAACAACATAATACTACTACTACTACTACTACTACTACTAATAATAATAATAATAATAATAATAATAATAATAATCTAGTCCAACCCCCTGCTCAGGCAGGAAACCCTATACCATTTCAGACAAATGGCTGTCCAGTCTCTTCTTAAAAACTTCCAGTGCTGGAGCATTCACCACTTCTGGAGGCAGGTTGTTCCACTGGTTAATTGTTCTAACTGTCAGGAAATTTCTCCTTAGTTCTAGGTTGCTTCTCTCCTTGATTAGTTTCCATCTGTTGCTTCTTGTCCTGCCTTCTGGACAATGGAACATAATTAACTGTGATTCACCGTAGTCTTCCATGCTAAACAGTTGTAACGTAAAATACTAGAAATTCTTAATAATTTGAAAGTGGCATTTTTTTTTGTTCTCTATTAAGTATCTTGCCAATCCCATTCCTGGACTGCAAGATTAAAATTAAAAACAGTTGCTTAATTTTTAATTGGCTTACATATTGTGTATTGAACTACTGTATGAAAATGAAGGTCACCTAGTTTGTAAATAATCTGCAGGTAAGATAGGTACTGCAGTTTAGTACCGATTAAAATAAGATCATTCAGGGATATGTTTCCTGTAATTAAAAATATACCTACTACTATTAGCAGCTTCTCCCCTCACAAGCCCTGAAAATCTAAGGGCAATTGCTCACAGTATTTCTAATAGGGGACAGTTAGGCTCAGCACCTCTCAATCCAGTGAGAGATTTAAGAGCCAACTGAATTACAGATACATTTGTTTTTCTGCCTGAAGGGTTGTTCTTCTATTGATTTCAGATTTGCTTGTGGAGTGATATGGAGAAGGAATGCTTACTGGGTATCTGTGCTGTATACGAGTTTACTGCTTGTAAGAAGTGTCTAAAGAAATGTTCATAGTTTATGTGGGAGAAAAGAGCTGTGTTAACAGTTTTACAAGCAGTTTTGCAGCTTGCTGTGGCAGAAGGTAAAATAAATTCCGAATGGAGAATTTAAAGGAAATTGGTCTCTGTTATCATTCATGGCTCTTTTTCTCTTCCTTTTTCCTTGCTTCAGAAGCCAATATATCTAACTATGCAAATAACTCTCACTCAGATAAAGTTGCAGAGTTGCAGAACATACTTGCTAAATAATTTTCATTCATTATGCATTATGAACCAAGCTATTTCTTTGTTTGATGTAGGCATCTCCTTACTTAGACAGATATAGGTGTATATAAAAAAATCTACTTTTAAAAAATGGGTACATCTGAGATTGTGTTATTTCCTATGGAGGAATTTTTGTGCATAAACAGTATACGCTCCCTGTTATTTAGAAGTTCCGCTGTATTGTATTCAGTGAGGTCTGCTTAATAAGTGTGTATGGTACTGACTTCCCCCTTGCACCCCTTCTACACAGACAAGACAATTCTTCCCCCATGAGACATTAGATAAAAGAGCTTTGCATTGAGCAAAGCTCAGTTCCTGATGACTTCATACGATCGCTGAAATCAAAGAAGCTATTAGAACTAGAAGGGCACAAACTGAGGTCTGGATGGCGTGGCTTTCTGTGGTACGCTAAAGTTAAGGTTAGTGTAGCTTTTAAAAATCACAATAGTAGATGTGCCATATTGAAAAATGGAATACATATGAATCTAGAGTGTGCCCAAAAATGCCTGTATGAGTGAGTCTCAGCACAAGTAGCATTTTAATAGAAAAGAAACAGCAGGCAGAAAGAGGTGCTTCACCTATAGAGAGTTGTTTATAACAAGAGCATGGAGAATATAAGTGATGAGCTGACTGCAGCAGGATTTAAGTTTCAATGGTTTTTATATGCACAATTAAGAGAAATATTTAAGGTAGTAACAGGATATTTGGAATGGAACAGCAAAAGATAGAATTTAGAATTGATCTATGTACAAATGACATACGTATAATTGCCAAAATGTGGAAACTTGTTGAAACTTGAAATAGAAAAACAAGTGACAGAGTGTATGATAAAACAGGCTAAGAACTTTGTGATAATATATTGATGGAACAATAGGAAAATATATGGATAAAAAGACTGAAAAGACTGAAATTTACATTATATTACGGTATTTAAATTACTTAAATTTATGTTAGAAATATGGAAAACATGGAGGGTCATTTCATCATGCCTGGTGGACTTGCAAAAAAAGCCAGAAAATGTTAGGTTCAAATACACAAAATGATACAGATATTTTTAAAGATAATTAATATTCAGTTGAAATCAGAACTTTTTTTGTTGGGACTAATGGTAGACAATTAGAAAACAGAGGATATTATTTTTATATACGATAACTGCTGCAAGATTTATTATATGCATAAAAATAGAAAGACCCTAAAATACCCACAGTAGGCAGGAATGGTTGGTGAAGATAACAGAATTAGCAGAGATGAGAAAATAGATTCTGATTAGCGAAAGGACAGTAACCATTTATTAGTGACTTTTTGCTGAAAAAAGAAAAAAAAATGAACTTGTGATTTACGGGCTGGATGATTAAAAAGAGTAGATTCTGAAAAGAAGAAAATTATGTTATAACCTGAGAGAAAAGAGGTAAAATATAAACGTACTTAACTACTGTTAAGATCAGAAGCTGCTTCTTTGTCACTTTTTGCCTTTTCGTTTTCTTCTCTGTTTCTTTCTTTGCACTTTCCCCCATTACACTTATTACTTTTTTTTTACTTTCTTTACTTTTTTCTTTCCAAAGTTGTATTGTTTTTCTGTTAAAAAAATTATTTTATAAAAATTATCAAAGAAAGAAGGAAGGAAGAAGTGATTGAATCCTAGCTCAAGATGAGAATCTTAGATTCATAGCTTTGAGGCCTCACTTGGGGCACATCCAAGGAAGAGTAACTATCCTGTCCCCTGTCCCAAGTGCTGTTCAGTCCACATCTACCTTCCTGTAACTAAACCCCAACATTCTGTGTCCTGCACTATGGAGCTAGGTAGAAAAGAGCTTGATTTTCTTCTGTGTGACATATTACAGAGTGATATACCATTCCCCTGAGTTGTCAGGTTTGCTTTGCCAACCATATGGAAGTTGTTTACTGTACTACTTCTATAGGGACACTTTTGGAACCTCCCCTGAGACTGCTTGGTAGTCATTCTTTCAAGTAAAAACCAGAATTAAATTTGTTTATCTTTTGCAATCAGCCAAGGCTAGCTAAATTATACTGGAATATTTCGAAAGCATGTTAATAAAGGTAGGAAGATATGCATAATACCCTTGTTAACATTAACATGGCTGGCGCAAAAATGAATACCGTTAGCAACCTTCCTCCTACATCCTCCTACCAAAAATTAGGTTCTTGAGTTAACTATTCATTAAAAAAAAAACCCAGCATTGTTCCACCCTGTTTAATTTAGTAATTAGATGTGTAGTTTATATTCTAGGAAAGAAACATTTATAAAAATACAAAAACACAATTAGAAGATTCCCTGCCCATGTCTCACTTTGCACAGTAGCTTCTCTGCTTTTTGTTTGAAGCAGATTAGTTGCTAAAAGTTAAGAGTAAATAAAGTGAGATTATGCACTTAATGGGTTAGGGTTAGGGTAAGCCTTCCCATTTTCCCTCCTCTCTGTCATATTCTTAAGGTATTTAACTGGGAATTCAGTGAGTCAAAGCAATACTTTAGCTTCCAGAATTATAAATAATATGGGCCTCATTGATCTTTATTTTAGATTCAACACTAGTATAAAGCTACACCATTAATTAAATAGTAAAAAATGGATTTTTAAATAGTATAAGGAAGGGAGATCAATAGACAGTTAATAGTTTAAAAGTAGCTGATTAGGCATTTTTATCAGGCTTTCAGTAATCGTAATGTATTTTCTTATGTATTCTTGATTGCCTGCTTTCACAATTAGAATTTAGACACTATACCAGTACCAATGACACCCAGTTTTATAACTTTTTTTTTAGATAAACAAGGAGATACAAGCCCTTTTCCTTTTCCATACTTTTGTCATGCATGACTCAAAAAGATTGCTGAACATCTGGTAGATTTGATGGTTCCTATCCAGTGTCATGGGGCATTTATTAACCCAGACCTTAGTGGTCTCTTGCTTGGACTACCATAATGGTGTATCAGCAGGTCCTCCTTTATCCTCTCTTTATCTGCTAACTTTGGTCAAAAACTTTTGTTGTATCCGTTGCTTTGACTCCATCATTTCTGTCAATGTTTGGCAGGGCTTTATCCTGGCTGCCTGTTAGTCTCTGCCCTAAAGTTGGCTGTTCCCCACTGTCTGTTTAAGATCCTGGCTTGGTAGGATCTACTTAAACATGATCCATACAACAGGGGTTTCTTTCTGCTTTCTTTTTGTGTGTTGCTCCATTACATTTCCATGCTTTTCAGGAAGCTGGTTTTCAATTATAGAATTCTCTCTCTGCCCTTCTCGCCCCCCCCTCCCCGCTCTCACATACCTTGGATGCATTTAAGAATGATTTCAAAAATCTGTTTAATCAATAAAGTAGATTGATCGGTGGAAGTGGTTGTGAGCAGATTCTGAGAATGGCAGTAGGGCTAAATTACTGTAAATTCTATTAGTAAAGTTAAATGGCAGATAGGCTTAGACTTTTGTAATTGTACAATATTATTTTCATTGTGGATTTTAGATATATATTGATTTTATTCTTTTTGTATAATCTTAACTGCTGCTTAATTTTTATTTGTTAATTTCTACCATGATTGAACCCTGACATACTGGAGGGCAAGTAGTTTAGTCTTCTGCTTTCAGAATTTGTTCTGAGGAAAAGATGCTCTATTCTTTAATTGGACACCCTTCTAGTCTTGTACTTATGAAATGACTGAATTATCATCAGCTTCCATTAACATATGTTTCCATAACTTGTATCCTTCAACTAAATGGTATCAGTGTTACAGTAGAATTCTATCACAGATCAAATAGTTCAACAAAATATATTTCTGGCACTAAGTCATTGTTCAGATAAAATGACAGTCTCTTAAGAATTTAAATATTATCCTTTCCTAGTTTGTACTTTATTTGTTGAGTCTTAAATTCCACCATATTTATTATATTTTATTTATTGATTTTAGCAATATAGCTATACAATACTTCCCTTGAAATCTAATGAGGAAAAGAATTAGGAGAAAAGCTAATCCTGAAAAGTATTAAGGAAAAAGCTAATCCTGAAAAGTATGTAATCTTTATATGATACAATACTATACAATACTTTAGAGATAATTCCAACCAGGACTGACTCTACATTAGAAAATAATGCTCAAGCAATCCGCTTATAGTGTCCTCAGATACAGATGAAAGTCCTTAATGGAATAAAGAAGGATCCAGATAATTATCTTGGTTGCGTTAACTCTCATCCTTTCAGCAGGTTAGTTTTCACTGACATAGTTTCCATTGTTTGGAAATCTATCTTGATATTTGCAAAATATAAACTGCCTATGTTTTTTTCTGAAATATGAAGATATCCCAAACAGACATAATTTCCCAAGAAATTATATTTATTTTCTGAATGATCAGCACCCAATTTCTGCCTCACACATTTCTTGTACTGAAATCAAAGCAGCATTTTGGCCCCTAGAATCAGTATTTCCATCATCTTTATAAACAACATGAACAAAAAAGTAATTAAATAATGATGAAAGAATGGATCTCTGTTCAACCAACATCACCAGGACTCTAGATAGTAAGGAAAAAAGTAAAAAGGGGGATGTCCTCAAAGGAATGCTGAAACCTAGAAGTTTATAGAATCAGAAATCTGGAAAGGACCTTGGAAGTGTTCTAGTCCAGGGCAGGAGACCTTATTCCATCAATGGGGCACCTATAATTCCGGGACACAAGCTGTTCCATTGAATAACTGTTCTTACTGTCAGGAGCTGCCTAACTGAGGTTTTAAACAGAAAACTCCATTTCATATACAGTCATGTAGGCTTTCCTCAACTTTAGCATATTTTTTTCCTTTATTTTCTGTGATTCAATTTATGAAATAGGCTTGTGTATGTACTTAACTTACAAGACTGTTACAAGAGCATTAACTTGTAAGAATAAACAAACTCAGAAGGGTAAGGTAAAGAAATTGGGAGTGTAGAGAAGTCGATTTATCTAATGATAAAGTGATTCAGGGAAGAAACAAAAGTATCTTAAAATATAAAAATTATATTTTGGAAGTTTTGCTTTATTTATTATTAGGAAAAGAGTGGTTGATTTCTTCAGAAGTTTTTTCCATCTTTTTTTAACAATAATGTTATTAAAATTGTATATCCCTTTTAATTTAATTAAGATAGTTTCTTTTGTATGACCAGTGTAATATCTTTTTCTATATCATTCTTGCAGTCATTTTTAAATCTATTTTCAACACAGCTTTGATCTTTCAGGTAAAACATATACCTCTTCCATAACACCTTTTAGACACAACCTTATCTATAGAGGCAGGCACTCTTAAAATTAAGTTTTGGGCCCATTATTAAAAAATATCCTTCAATATGTCCAATTAGAATAGTTTGCTTCATTCTGTACTTGTAAATCAAGTTTGAGTATTCTTCTCCTTTAATTATAATCTTTAGTTCCCTTTAGTTCCCTTAAGTGTCCAATTTTTAAAATTTTATTATTGGTTTTAAATTCAAAACAAAAGCATTTTGCACATTTTAGCAGAATAACATAGTTGGATGGGACCTTGAGGTCTTCTCATCCAACCCCTTGCTCAAACAGAAACCCTATACCAGAGGCCCCCAACCTTTTAGGCACCAGGGACCGGTTCTATGGGGAGAGGTTTCTTTGCGGACTGGAGGGGGCGTGGTTTCGTGTGCTGCCTGCATCCCTTGTTTGCACAGCCCAGTTTCTGGCATGCCGCAGTCTGGTGCTGGTCCACGAGCCGGGGGTTGGGGACCTCTGTTGTAAAGGGCAGTTTATGGACAATTTTAAGCCCCTTTCCTGTTTGGGAAAGAATTATCAAAGAGCTAGTCTCCTCACTGACTATTCACAGCAGTCATCAATTCTGCTTTTCATAAAACTGCCTTCAGTCCATTATTTCTTTCTTAGAAGTGCAGAAATTTTTAGTTTTGTTATGCTTCTTTTTATGACGTTGGTTAAAGATGATATCACATAAATAGATATATTCCTTTTGCACAATGTTGCATCACTTTCCAGTTTCAGAAAATCCTAGAACCAGTGATGTATTGTGATGTGATGTATTGGTTACCATGTTGGCCTGGGGCCCAGGAGACATTGATTCAACTTTAACTTCAGCTATAGAAGCTTGGGACCAGGGACCCTTTTAACACAAACTGTTCTCATGAGGACAAATTGGAACAGTTAAGAACTATAAGAAAACTCAAAAGAATAATAATAAAAAAGAGAAAAATATTGGAGCATTTTTGAAACAGTAATTTTACATATGTACTCTGAGAAAATTTCCTGCTTCATGTTTAGTTTGGTTCTTTGCTGACTTCCACATAATGCTGAAAAAGCCCTTTCCTTCCCAAATGTGCATTTAATGAATCACCAGGAGATTAAGAATGTTTAGCCCTTCCTTTCCTTCACTTATCCCTGTAAATCCATCTCACCAGAGTTCCCCCCCCCTCCACATATGGGTTTAATGCTGGTTTTGGAGTCTGAAGAAAAATGTCTTGGCTTTTAAAGCATGTCTACATACGAAAGGCATCGAATAAAAAAGAGGTAAAGACCTGACATGCAAATGCAACTTATAAGGAAAATAAGATCAAATCCAACATCAACTGTTTTATGGCTCCAAAGTCTACATATAGCAGTTTTACAGAAATTTGGAGTAGGTTTTATGATTTGAACTAATTACAGTGCAGAAATTGTGACTCACTGGTTCCTTTGATTATGAACAGATCAGTTATCTATCAGCTTTTCCCTTTGGACATTAAAAAATACATCTAAGGTCAAACTGGAATAGGAAGATACACCTTTCATTTGAATTATAGTAATGGTTTGTGTTGTGAGGATTGATGGAGTGGATACCGTTGGCAGAGACAAGTTGGGCAATGCAATTCTCAGTGGAGCCAAGAAATTGCAGTACATATTTATTTTAAAAGTTCCTAAAGAGACGTAAGCAAAATACATCACAGTTAAAGAGCAATTAATAAAACATTGGAACAATGTCTCATTCATAATGATTTAGAAGAGATAGTCACAAGGAAGTTTGCATGGAAAAGACAAATGTAAGATTTCTATCAATCAGAATTCTTATTAAAACAAATAAGATCTTGCAGGGTTTTTTTCTTCAGATTTTGAACTTCTTCCTTCCTCATTTCCCTTTTCTGTACAGATTGTTGCCTGAACATAGAGACTCCCTGAGTTCTTTTAAGCAACTTAAGCAAAAAGTGTCTTTAAAAAAAAGTTAAAAACAATACATAACATTCAACTTCAGAAAGGTTTTTAGAGTAAAGAAGGAGCGATGTCTTTAAATCTTTAAAGCAAGTCCTTTATACACAGAAAGGACAGGAGTGACAGTGATCTGTACATTAAAATATGGATTTTGGATATTGTTTTCCAGAAAATAGTATACTGAAGTACACACACACACACACACACACAATAAGAGTATGTGACCAGGACATATGGGAGAAGGAGCACACAGAGGCTCCTTCAGGCTAATAATAGTAGCAGCCACAAAACAGAGTTGGAAAAGGTACAGCTAGGTCAGTTGCTGGAGGGTGGGCATGAGAAGAAACAGGTGCGCTGTGTGCAAGTGTCCCTTTTTAGTCTACCATGGAGAAATTGTCCCTTCTGATTTGTTAGCATCTGGTTCCTAGCAGTCTGCCATCTGATTGGGGCACTGAAGTTCATAACTCAAGTGCAGAGAGTTGCTTCCTCTCCTTTTCTCCCTCTCAGGCTTGCATTCAGCATTGGCCCTCGGTGGCAAGTTTCAAGGTCCCAAAGCTACTGTAATTTGCCAAACAGTTAGGCAGGAAACAAGGAAAGAGGAAGCTGCTAAATGCATGAGATGTGAGAATAAAAAAAAAACCTGCAGAAACTCAGTGTATTCTCAAACGAGTGCCGTGTTACCTACTTCCCGATCAAATCTCAGTACCGCATCCCAGAGATAAAACACAATTTTAGTGTTAAAATATCTTACTTTACAGCATCTGGCTATTTTCTTTTTTTTCTTTTTTTTAAATAAATTTTTATTGATTTTTCATTGAGAAACAAAAACATAAATCTTTTATCACAATATCAACCAGAAAAAAATCAACACCAATCAGTACATTCACGGACGTGTCCGGTGTCCCCCTCCCGCATCTGGCTATTTTCAAACACAATTTCAAAACTTTTTTTTTCTGTTTAGTTTTCTCTTGTTTTCCAATTGTGTCCTGTTGTGAGGTAAATGCACAAGAGCAGGGCCGTGGCCCACTACTGGGCCGTGACTTCTTGGCCAGTTGTGGTTTTGGGCCGCGTGAAGGGATGGCCAGTTGTGGTTTTGGTTTTAGAAGGCATTGTCCGTGCCAGCAATGGTACTTTTTGAATTTGAGAAGAAAAAATTTAGAGCTGGAGGCATAGGACAAATGGGAACCATGTCAAGGGCTGGAGCTGTTTTGAGGACAAACACTGCTTGCTTCTATACTAGCCTGCTCTCATGCTGAAGCCTGCATTTTTTAAATTTTATAAATTTAATTCCCTAGCTCTACTACCTCCCTGCAAAGAAAAAAGAAAGAAAGAAAACTCTTCCTTGAAAATGAAAATAAAATTATCTTTCAGTCCTGCTTCACTGACACCATGCTGCCCTTAGGCCAGACTTGAAGATTTTATTCAGTTTTCCCTCACAGAATATCTCTGGCTGCATTGTCTTCCCAGCGCCACCTGTTAACATATCCACAAAATTTCTTGTAGCCTGCTATTTTGGAAAACCTCATTATAGGTTGTTGGATATGGTGGTTATTCCCATCCTGGTGCTGCCAAGAAAATTTTCTTCATAGTGGGCGAAACCTCTTGATCCATGATTTCATTGCATTTTTATTCCCATCTGCCTGTAAGACCTTTTGCTGCACTGGGAGGAAATATTTAGGAAGTAGTCTGCAAAGAAAAAATATCCTTCAGACAGCTCATTAGCTAAAATGGAGAAAACAATTGTGTTCTCAAAGAAGCTGGTAAGAGCTGACATTAACACAGAAGAAATTTATTGAATCCATGCTGCTATTTCTTTTTCTGCCAGTTTAAGAGTAATTTTTTCATTAAAGGGCATGTCTTTATCTTGTTTTACAATCCCTTGCAACTTTCCCTCTGCCTTTTTTCCCCTGTTCATTTACAGAATGCAGCACTGCTGAGTTTTATACACATTTGCAAAAGCTCTTAAATATGCTGCTGTAAATAAGAATCTACCTTTCCTCTTGATGTATCTTTAGACCAAAAATATTTTTAATAGTTCTGGATATATGAAACGTTAAGAAAAGGTTATTAATTACAGTAGTACCTTTGAGCTTTCTTGTGTTCCAGTGTGATTTGCTGTGCAAGCAGAGCTCTTTTTAAGGTATTGATATTACACTTCAGTTATTTTTTTTAAAAAAATGCAACTTATGTGTAGCTAATTGTTGAGACTACAAGCACTTTTTATTATACTTTAATAAAAAAAATTGTAATAGGCTTCTTTGACTCAGTTATGATTAAAAACTTGATTTCAGCTATTAATTAGCTGATGCAAATTGCAAAAAGAATAAAGAATGGAATAAAAATGCAATATAATGTCTCCATGGTCTCCCCACCAAAGGGAAAAAAATGCAAATTCAGTCCTGCAAGTATTTATTCATGCATTCATTCTATTTATATAGTTCCTATCTAAAATACATGACTCAGGTCAGCCATAAGTAAAAACAATTAAAATATAGAAACATTAAAATAAAACCAAAAATAAACACACAGAAGCCACAGAATCATTTAAAAAAACCCAACATAACCAAGAAAAGAGGTATAACCCACAACAGAGACCCTTGGGCACAGAACCAGATTTTAAAGCCTTAGGAAAGGCCAGCAGGATGGAGGCCAACCTAATCTCAGAAGGGATGATGTACCAGAGGGTGGATGCTATGACAGAAAAGTCTTTTCTTCAGGGCTCTGCCAGCCAATAGTCCTCGGCTGATGGAACCCACAATATATCTCTCCTTCCAGATCAGACAGGACTGGTAGAAACAAATAGGGAGAGGTGATTCTATAAGTCAGGTGTTCCCAATCTCCAGCCCATGGCTCGTTTGGAACTGGGCCGTGTAAGCTGTGGGCAGGCATGCTTGTGCACAAAGCTCCATTTGTGCAAGTGGCAGGTGTACACATGCCCACTGCTTGTGCAAATGGAGCTGTATGTGTGAGTGTACCGAACCATCCCCTCCCCCCCCGCTGCTGCTTGTGGCGGTCCACAAGGCCAGAAAGGTTGGGGATGCAATAGTCCCAACAGGAGGTCAGAAAGGCATGAATGACCACAAGCAGGCCCCCTGGTCCAGGAACAGGTATGTCAGCCTTGTAAGGTAATACAGACAAGAAGCACACCCAGAAGTACTAGCTCTAACTTTATTGTAAGTTTACATTAACAGAATTTTGCAAATCAGAAAGTACATCTCTCCCCCCCACCTTGCCTTTACAGTCCAAGAAACTAGGAGGTCCTTCCCAAGACATTTGCCATGTCCACATTCCTTCTCTTGATGTCTAGTCTGCAGCTCTTCCATCTGCCTCCCAAAGTCATCAACATATACCATTAAAGGGACAATTGGCACACAACATGAAGCTGTGTAAAGGCCTTGCAGAGCTATGGTTGCAACCTACTCTTCAAGCAGGAGCCACTAGCCCAGAGAGACCTCCATATTGTCTGAATCAATACCACCACATCCAGAATCAAGTCCAAAGACCCAAAGCCAACCAGTCTTGATTGGGTTGAGCTGAAGCCTGTTTCACCCCATCTAGGTCCTCACAGCTTCCAAGCACTGAGAGAAGACTTTATTGGCATCACTGATATGGCCTTGGATAGAGCTCTCTAGCTGGGTATCATAATGATACCTCAGCCCAAACCATCATATTACCTCGGTCAGTGGCTCTATGTATATGTTCAATGGGAGGGTGGGAGAGAAAGTATCAAACCTTGTAGCACCCAACAAAATAAGGGCTACCAGTATCTTGAACTGCACTTGGAAATTTATTTGTGTGAAAAATCATTTCATCTGAAAAGTGTCCCTTCTTTTAACGAACAGCAGTCTTTCTTCTTGTGGGAAATGTACACATACCCTGTGATTAATGCCAATGTTGCATTCACCCCATGTATAAATAAACTAATCTTTTGTGTGAATCCACTTCCTACATAAAGCATTGTTTTATGACGAGGAGTCCTCAAGTAGCCTTAAGATCTTGACTGTGAAATTCAGTTCATCATCTTATACTACAGAATTATTCAGTCAGGTTGTGAAAAGTCATACTTTCAGCCCCCTTCACCCTCTCTTTCACACATACCCCTTCTAAAAATGGGGGATAACCAGCAGCCTCCCCAAACATAGTCAAAGTAATTTGGTCCTGTAGATAACTGAGTGACAAGCCATAAAGGGCTTTATAAGTTAAAACCAACAGTTTAAATTTGAAGAGTTCATTCATTACATATTTTCTGAACAATTAAAGTATTGATTCAATTCAAATTTCTCATATGATTCCAAGAGTGGAGCTTATTCAAGTAGAATGTATGATTCAAGTTGTTAAATTAATTTAGATCAAACATGTAGTAAGATAAATATTTGTATGCACATCAAAATCAACAAATTGTTTCAAAGATAATTGGTTGATTCAGTGGATCAAATCCGTTTGGCTAATGTGATTTAAAAACTCAATTCAAAGGAGTAATTTAAAATCCTTTGTGCAGCTTTAAAAGCCACAAGATTATGTATGTTAAACTGCCTGCGATGCTTTAAGGAATGTATGATGTAATGAGGAGAGAGAGTTTTCTATTTTTATTCAAAGAATGAAATTTAAAATCACACTGAACTAAACCAAACATTAATTGTTTTTATTACTTTTCATAAAGCTTAGTACTGTATTTATGTTGAAGGCTCTTACATAAGTTATGGAAGATATTAAGAGATATACAGTAGCTAAGCTTCTTTTATTGTGAAGTTTGCTTTCATGTAAGTGCTTTATGATTAATGATGAGACATAAAAGAAAATGTGGCATTAGAACTGTGTTTTCCAGCAAAGATCTTGGATTAAATATAATTAGATGTCTGCTGCTGAGTTTTGTTCCATAGTGCATGCTTAGTTACAGACTTCCATACTGATATTACGGCCACATTCTTAGTAGAGGGTTTTTACCTGTGTATTGTCAAATTAACTTTTTAACTTCCTCCAGGAACGCTCTAGGCATCTCCTCTGTCATTTCATCTTTCACAGTTTCTCTGAAAAACAGGGGGTTCCCCAAGGAAAGAGGTCACATAGTTATGACCTTTTAATTAGGTATAATATGTATATATGTTAGTATTTTATCTAATTTGTCAGCCGCCCTGAGTCCGTAAGGAGAAGGGTGGGATATAAATGCAATTAATAAATAAAATAAATAAATTAATTAATAAATAAATAAATAGGAAGTCATCTTTTTTCCTTTGATCTGCAATATAACTTTTTTTGTTCTAATGTACACTTTTATAATATTTTGTTTTCAGCTGTAGAAGGCTTTAAATGGCCTTCCAAGAGGAGTCAAATTATATTGCGTAATTTAAAAGCTGAAGTTTTAAAAGAAACTCAGGTTTTTTAAAATTGAAATATTTATCTACAAGTTGGGTAGGTCAAATATGCATTAGTGGCAATTCCACTTTCTATTTGATTAACAGATATTTAGAATGTGTAATGGAGTACTGAAATAAGTGATGCAGAACAATATTATTTAATATTGGTAATTAAATATTCTGTCAAACACATTGCATTTATTAATTATGATGACCTTTCTAAGGGCCATATGATGTTTTACTTAAGTGCTTTGAGCATTTTTCTATTCTACTAGAAGTTCAGATAGTTTTGGCTGGAGATTTTAATCAAGTTTTAGATTTATTGTTAGATCATAACATTGCTCCAGCTAAATTTAATTTCTACAAATACAAAGTGCTATAAATATAAATGTTAGACTGTAGGTCAATGGATATATGTTGACTTTTAATCAATCACAACACAGATTTAAACAATATGTGATTTGATTATTTTAGTATCTCAATATTTAATTGATTGCAGACATCATTAACATTTAGATTGCATTGCTATATCCAACTATGGTCTAGTAACATTTATCAGTTACCATAAAAATGCTCTTTTCAAAATGGTACTTAAAAACAAATATTTACATTTGATAAAATACATGTTAAAATATTATGGTTTTTTAATTCCCTAAATTTAATTTAATTCCTTTTAAGATGTATATTCATCTGTATTATCATGTGCTTCATTGAAAAGGAAAAATAAGAAATTTAGAAAAGAACATTTGAAAAATAAAATTAAGGATTTTTTAATATACCTGCAAGACAACCTACCCCAGAATTTTGTAAATTACATAATATGCTAGATCAGAATGTTATTCCTTTATACACAGTAAACAATATTTATTGCCATATACTGTATAAAGAAAAGATATTGAGATCATGGAAAAAATCAAGTAATTTCTTGATATTTTAATTGAAATCACAACAGCAAAGTAATAACTTTATTAGTAAAGGTTGTCAAGGCAAATATATAGTGAATAATAGATTAGCATTTTGATATAAACTTTTTAATAGAGTCAAATATTACTGAAGAAGGAATTATTTTTTAAAAAATATTTTTCCCAAAGTTGCTCATAATCAAGAGGTTTTCTAGCTATCCCCCCTATTTATTTTTACAAAATATTAAATGTGTGAAGCAAGTAAAGCTCTCATCCTTGACAGATATTCTGCCCAGTATCTTATATACATATACTGCTTTCTTTTATATAATTGGAGGTTTACAAAGGTACTTTTTTTTTACTCCAACTTATTTTACAGAGGCTCAGATGTGTTTAGTCAATTATTTCTTGCATGTAAAAAAAAAGTCTAATTTCAGACAATGCTGGTGTGAGCTTCCCATGGTTTGATGGAGGCTCATTTTTCTACATGGACAGTCTAGCATTGCCCTTTGTGGATTCAGTACAGCTAGAGGCTTATTCATGCACACATTTTATTTCCCAGAGGGGTTCTTTCATGCTGTCCACAAAACAAACAAGTTCTGAAGCTTACACTTGGGGACAACCTTTGTAAAGAAACAGTTCAAGTTGTCTAAAATGCCGAGGCTTGCTAATGATAAGAGACCTAGTAATGGAGCTCTCTGGTCTGCTGTTATTCACTTAATTACTTATAGTGTATTAGGTAATAGTCATATGCCTTGGAAACATATGGTCTCTGAGAACAAAAATCTTTCCTTCCAACAGCCTCAACTAGGTCTGGGTTAAATGCTTAAATTTTGTTTGGCTGAGGTCTGCTAGAAGTTTGTAGTTTTGTTTTTTTCAATTAACAATATTTATGCATTCCTTACAAAAAATTACAAATATGTTCACATATAGTTTTAATGTTATTAGCAGTATGTGTGTGTGTGTGTGTGTGTGTGTGTGTGTGTCTGGTTGAAAAAAACTAAAAAGTTCGAAATGGCCATCCCAGTTCTCCCTTAATTCTTTGTTAGCAATCCAAATTTTGATTGCTAACAAACTTATAAACTTATTCATCTTTACCCTTGGAAGTAGATAGGCTATCATAAATCCAGAGCATGTATGATAAGCTGCTCTCAAGGGTATCAAATAAATACAGCTATTCTCCCTTATAGTTTTTCAATAACAACAAAAAAATGGTGGGAAAGCATGGGTAAACTGCAAATAGAAGATATTATAATCTAGATACTTCTCATTAAAGTTTATGAACAACTTGGCACAATTGTATGATAAATGCTTCATGCCAAAGTATTCCTGGTCTAAGTAATTAAGTCTCTTCAATTTCCTCCTTCTAAAGAAAATCTAAGTCCTAACTAGCTTTCATCAACACATGTGGAGGATACCAGATCATGTACTTTTCCCCTCTTTACTGACGTTACTCTGTTAGATGAGAATGAGATACAGTTAGCCAAAGGTAACCGCTATGAAAGAAGACTCCGGACAGTCCAACACTGTAATTCACATGGGAGTCAGTCAGATGGGAAGTAGGGTCTGCAGGCAAGGAACATTTCTATTATTCCTTAGCACTACAGATTTGTATAGAGTAATTATTGTAATATTATATTTATTACCTATATCTTAATGTTTGCTATTATTTTCACTAATATTTGTTCTGTTTCCTAATGCAGGAAACTATAGGTAACTTGTTCTTGACATTTATTTAATTCAGTATATAAACTTATGTCAAAATATTCCCTTCTTTTCACTTCCCTCTCTTTATGCCAACAGATCTGGCTTTTACCTGAACTATGTCCTTTTCATTCAGCCTTCTTTTCTGTCATATTCCCTATAGCTTGTTTTTCAATTTCCAGACCTTCAGAAGGATATTTTGTCTTACAAGCTTCTAATGCTAATTTATCTCACTGCTACTTTTAAAAACTGCACTAGGTTAATTGTTGCAAAGTGCAGTTTCTGATTTAATATGATTATTTCTGGTATGCACTTATATGCCTTAATTTATTCCCCCCCTACATTTAATTTTATTATTCAGGGTATAGGTGGGAGCATAGATGACTTTATTGATCCAGTAACAAAAGTTCTTTCAAACTGTGTCTCTTTAAATACATTTGAAGCAGCCAACTCTCTGTGCTTTCATGCTGCATTTACGTATGGGATTTTTTAAATCTTTCCTTAACAGTGGCTCTAAGTTGGAAATGTGGCTGACTGGGGAATCACGGAATCAAAAAGTTGATGAAATACTGTTTGAAAATCCTTTGACAGACGTGGTTTGCGGAGTTTGCTAGTGCAAACAAAGCATTTCTCCTTGAACTGTAAAAATAACAGTGTCCTTTGAAAGGCTCACATGCTGCTTCAAAAGCTGTGCCAATTCTCTGTGAAGGAAAAATAATTTCATATCACTTCTGGTCCAAGCAGAACTGTTATGTGTGCATGTACACAAATAAGTAAACAACCTTTGAAGGAAGTATAGGAGCCCTGGTGGTGCAGTGGTTAGAATGCAGAGAATGCAGTATTACAGGCTGACTCTGCCCACAGCCTGGAGTATGATCTTGATAAACTTACCATCCTTTCAAGGTTGGTAAAATGAGGACCCAGATTGTTGGGGGCAATATGCTGACATTTGTAAACCACTTCAGAGAGCTATAAAGCACTATGGAGCAGCATATAAGTCTAAGTGCTATTGCTATGTAAGCCTTTTGTGGGATACAGCCACCTTAATCCTTTAAGGGAGAGAACTTCTCAAAGTTATGTTTGGGATGCTTTGTTACTCTCTACCCTTATGGCTCTAACCATTCCTGAAATGTAAGTTTCTACTGTATAACTAGCATGTCAGGCAAGAATGCTTCAATCCATGTTGTTAGCCATTCTGCCTCTCACAGTTCATCCTGTAACCGATCTGGTGCCAGCAAAACAAATAGTATTGCCTTAAATTCAGGAAATGTTTGTAGATAAATTAATAGAAAATTGAAGTTGCATACTTTGGCAGGAAGCAAACAAAGCTAGCAATTATACATCTAAGAGATGTATTGGACAAGACAAGAGTCAATTTAATCTGTATTACAAGAATTGACAATTGCCTTTTTACTGGTATGCTTTTAGCTACTCTATTTAATTAACAGCCCTACAACCAGAATTCATTGGATAAATTCTTTTCCACAATAGTGGTCTCAATGATAGAAAAATAAATTGTGCACTTCAGAATGGGTTTTTGTGTTTGTTGCTTTTGTCCCTTTTTTGTTTTTTTCATTGCTTGAACACCAAAAGAGTGGTAATATTAGAAGTTGCTTGCACAGCTTTAGATTGGTAGTAAAGACTGTTCTGTAGGCTATTTTGTCATTCTCTAGTGCAACTGTAAATATTTCATGCTATAGCTTTGTATTGCTTGATTTTTTTATTATTGTTGTACACATTGTGCAGCACTGATAGGCTGGATGCTTAGTTTATAAATAAAAAAGCAAAATAAAATAAAAATATTGCTGTTGTATATTTTCTCAGGTTTTAGGTGTTTACCAGAATGTGTAACAAAAACTATATCCAAAGGAAGAAAATGTGGAATTTAAGATTATCTCTCCCACCAAAGGAAGTATTACAAAAATATTTCTGTCCCTCTTACTATATTCTCAGTTAATCTAAGATAATCCTCCCATTTGGGAACATTATTTGGAGGAAAAAATTAGTTTACTTTTCAAATAAGTACACTAAACTCAAATGAGTATTTCATTTCTCTTGTTACAATTGTACTTAAGCTAAAAAAATACTTACTTGAAAACTTCATGCATGCTACTATCCAGTTTGTAAATGCTCAAGTAGAAAATGCCAAATACTTAGTAGAACTAGTATTACCAAACATTTAATATACCAACCCATTGCCTTGTTAAATTAATAATTTGGGAAAATAGACAAGCACTGATATTATTCTTTGCCTATGCAGGATGTTCCTGGTTTACTTTAATATACTTTGTGTCTGTAAATTAACAAGATTTCTTTTCTTTTGAATGATTGAATTTTAAAAATGCATTCTTGCTCATAAAAAATGGTCATTTCGGAACAGTCTTAGACACAGAGGTTTTTCTTTCTTGAAAAATACCCTCTTTTTTAATGAAGTCTACTAAACATATTACAGTAGTCTGTAGAACAGTGGTTCTCAATCTTTTTAATGCTGCGACCCCAACCGGTCGTAGGTCGAGGACTAAACCGGCCGTACGTCGAGGACTAAACCGGTCGTAAGTCGAGGACTACCCAACCGATCGTAAGTCGAGGACTTTCCCTGCCCGTGAGCGCCGCACATGCGTGGTTCCTCCCCCTGCGCTGGCTGAGGCATAGCTGGCAAGTGGCAGAGACGGAGCAGGCCGACCACCAGCTGGCCCAGCCCAAGGGAGGTAAGGCACCCGCCGGAAAAGGGGGAAAAATGGCGGACAAAAAAAATGGCAGACAAAAAAATGGCGGACAGCCTTGCTTGGCGACCCCCATGAAATGGTCGATCTACCCCAAATGGGGTCCCGACCCACAGGTTGAGAACCACTGCTGTAGAATGTCAAGTGGTATGCAGGAGTTTGCAAAAATAAAAAATAGCCCCCAATTTACTTAGTAACTTCGAAGTTTAACAAGTATTTTAAGAGAGGTTGGGAAGAGAGACTATTAAATTTGTGATATTTTCAAAGGTCAGGTTTTCTTGTTTTAAATTTAATTTAATTTAATTTGAATCTATATGCTAACTTTTCTTAAAATTGTGATTCCAGTATTGCTCGGTCATTTTCATTATGTCATTCCATTTCCAACTGATGTAATATGTACTTGCAGAGGCTTAGGAATTTTACCTGTGCTACCCTCTTCCATGTTTCTGGAATTATTTATTCCAAACTGTCCATCACCTTCAGCTGCAGGTAACATTTGATTTGAGATTTTGTTTCCTTTTTGCACACTTTGTGGTGAGTCACTGGCTGAGTACTAATTTTTTTGAAATAAGTAAATTGCCATGATACCATAATCTTCTTTCTTAATATCATCAAACTAAATGGGTCTTAATTTATAATCATTTAGATAATAATGGGCTCTCCAAATGTTCTGGACTATGTCCCTTGCAGTCAGAATGGCCAATGGACCATTTTTAGTCTAAGATATCTGGAGGGCATAATGTTATACTAAAGTGTAGTGTGAGAGATAGTAGAAATTATCTTTTAAGACTAAATTAAACCCATTTATACATGTGATGTCTTGGAAGTATATTCTAATATAAGATATATTATTTCTCTTACATTTCCCTTACTGTGGCTGTCCTGTGCAACGTGCAGCAATATGTAAAGTTCAGAGTGTTGTGACATTAATCAGTGTAGGAGTTTTTAGCAGTAATATCTCATAGACACCAGCTCTTTCTATCATGATCTGGAGGATAAACTAATTCAGGTATACCGTAGTAATCCAAGGTTGTACATATGTTCTCAACAGTTTTAGGCATTTTGTATGCTAAGCTTTGAGGCAAGAAATCTATCTGCACAAAAAAAGTGTAATAAGCATTTTTGTAGGAAGCTGTCCTGGTAGGTTCCATGAATGGGGGCTCTTCATCCTCATTAATTCCCAAAAGCTAAAACTGCATTTTTATGAGTATATTTTACTACTATTACATTGCTCAACCATGAAATCTTTGTATAAGTATAAAGTATGAAATGGCATTTGGTCAAGGTAATGTGTGGCTATCCTTCGCCCTATCTTAATCATAGTATACTCTGGTAGGCTTGAAGATTAATGAGAGATGTTTGAAAAACATTGTGTTGATTGAAAATATAGAGAAATTCTTGCTGTCATTTGAATGGTATATTGCTTAGTACAATGTACGCCAATCTATTAAAATTATATTATACATGGCTTCTTTACAGAATTGTCTTCCTGCTCTTATACAATAGCACTGAAAAAATAGCTAAAACTACCGAGAACAGCTTGACAATATTTTCATAAGAAGCTGGGAAAAGAATAGTGGTGACTTACATATCTAATTTATTACTGTAAAGTAATTCCTTGAGTTTCAAGAAAATTGACAATTCCACTGAAAGCTAATCTCAGAATTCAAGCTTTAGCTTTGTAGGATTCCTTTCAGCTTTATGAAAATGCAAGCGAAACTGTCTTTGAACAGCTAGCTACAGTTTGCTTTCTAGCTCAAAATAATCATGCAATAATATTTTTTGATAACTTCCAAAATGGGTTTATTTGAGGTGGTTACCTTTGAGACACAAAAAATACATTGTGTTTTTTCGTTTGTTATTACCTGGTCTAAATTTAATGCTGAAGCATAAAACAGGGTATGATTATGTAGCTGAACAAAGGGTTTTTAAGAAGTTCTTTGTGTAAGATCTGTTTCTAGTCTTGAACAAGCAACCTGGATTCTTACTGAGTATTGTTGGATGAATCCATGAACTTTTGACTCTTGTTAAGTCCTACTTGAATTGTGAATGCCATGAAATTGCAACTTCATTGTTTAAAATGTCATAAAAGGAATTGTCTTTTTAAGTTCTACTTTAACATTTTCAAGAGACAAACCCTCAGATGTTCCTGAAACATTCTCAGAAACAAGCCTGCCTAGAGCTGTATCAGCTGATTCCAGCAAAAGCATGAGTTTCCCCACTTCGTCATTGCCTTAGTCATGAGTCTACTGGTTGTTTTGAGACAAGCTACTTTCTGCCGTTCTCAGCCCTTCTCCCAATATGTGTGATGTGGAGGTGAAAACAGTGCTTTATAAGATGAATTTAGTTAGCACAGTATGCAAAACAGCTTTTATAACACTATTTAAATACAAGGTTACTGTCATTTGCATATTATTCAAACTTTTCTTTTAATCTGTCTGAGAGGAAGGTATCCTTAATTGGGAGGCGATAGATAGTGATATTTTGCAGTTACAGAGGAAAAGCTGGAAGGGGAAGTGGTAGACAAAGGTCAATTTCTGTGTCCAGCTCCTGATTTTTTAACCCTGTTATATCACTGTACCAGATTATAATTTGTTAAAAGTATACATTAAACCGTATGCAACAAGATTGAAAAGTATAACGAGCTCTTCTTTTACATTATTGTTTTTGCTGGTTTTTGTTACTGAATTCTCCCAGGCATGTGTTTTAAATTTCCTTAAAGGTCTAGAGGATCTATTTTAGAAAGTTTTATTAGATTGAGGTTAATATTTCTGAAACAGGCCAGGAGATTGCAATTGCAGTGTTTTCAAGTGGACTGTTGCCCCGCTGAGCTTTTTGTTCCCAGAAGTTTTTTCTCAAATAAAGTTTAGATGAAGTGAAGAAAGATCAGTAATTAAGTATGAAGAATTTAGATCAAGGGCACTGTTCTGTTGCCTTGGACAAAGTTCTTGATCCTACTGAAGGACTATCCCTTCAAGGGTCCAAAATCTGCCAAATCTTTTTGTGTAAACAGTTCAGTAATATATTAGCCAGGTGGCTGGAGGTATTTTGGTCAATGTTTGCTTTGAAATTCAAGGCACTAAAAGCTAAGTAGCAAATGTGCCAAGCTGCAAAACCTGGAACAGTGTCAGATGCGTAGGTTTTCAAGTCAGTACAGTTCATTCACTAACTTGCAAAATACTTTGCTTGATGTACTCCAGATCTCTTTGTATGTATGGACTCTTTCTTGAAGTAGTTTATTCTGTGATTGAAAAAAAACTCCTTTTTTACTATTGTACTTAACTTTTAAAAATTTCTCTTCTTTTTTGTGTTGTAGACATTTTTGTATTTTTTCATTTTTCCCCTAGTTGTATATTACAGTGCTAGAGAACAGTACTATATTCTGCTCAATAACACATTTCTTCAAACTATATCACCAAATTTAGCCCCAGTTTCATTCTGGATTCATAATGGCTAAAGTGGCTTAACGAAATGCCATACCTGGCGTTCATGTAATATAATATGAAGAAAATAAATAAAACATATTATGGGTTAAATTGATGGTCTGGTTCGTACGGTATGCTAAACATTGACTGCAGTTCTGCCCGGGCTAAATAAAAAAAAAATTCCATCCCATTCTAGCTTAGCATTTTTCACAAATACAGTTTCTGAAATGACTATGAGTAGCTTTCTGTTAGTTAAATTATGTTCCCTAGGAATTCTGCTTCTTATATCCCTGCACACTCACTTTTATTTCCCTCTGTTATATACATTATTACCTTCCTAATGGACTCTCGCTTCACTATGAAAGTGATCAAGGAGATCCCACTTAAAGTACTAATGATGAAAACAGTGTTCCTGGTGACTATAACATTAACCAGGAGAATACAGGAGCCAGAGGCATTATCACTTAGTAATGACCTAAGGCAGGGGTAGGCAACCTTGGCTCTTTTATGACTCGTGGACTTCAACTCCCAGAATTCCTGAGCCAGCATAACTGGCTCAGGAATTCTGGGAGTTGAAGTCCACGAGTCATAAAAGAGCCAAGGTTGCCTACCCCTGACCTAAGGTGAGCTCATATTTCTTTGTTGCAAAAAACTATACTGCCTAACTTCTATCCAATTCTATTTTATGCTTAGGAACATGTCTTACAAAAGTCACACATGTATAGCACATGTAAAATATATCTCAAGCACATCCAGAAAACCCCTCTATCGGTTTTTTTGTATCTTATTGCCCAAGAGGGCTGGCTAATACTCCATCATTAGCTGTTAGAAAAGAGAATATTTGTCTAGTGGCGACATCCCTGTGCTTGCATGCACCCCGCACCCTCCTTCCCTAGTCTTCCTGATTCATGCCAGTTGCACCACACTGCAGAAACCCTCTGCCCCAACTTGTATGCAGCCTGCACCAGGCCTCTCAAGGCCTCCCCTCACCCTCTGTGGCAGCCCCCACTCTCCTGCACTCCTTATCTGGGGCTCCTTCAGCTTAATGACCCATGTGTCTTGGATTACATGTAGCTAAGCGATGCAGTCACATATTTTACAACCGCATGGCATAGTGTTGGCAATCCCAGTACCAACTGCTGTTGTAACTCAAAGATGACCTCTAATGCTATTTATTGTAAGGTTACATTAAAGCAGAGGTGTCAAACTCAGTTTCATTGAGGGCTGCATCAGCATTGCGGCTGCCCTTGGGGGGCCGGATGGGTGCGGCCAGGGTGGGTGCAGCCTACTGGGTGGGCGTGGATGGAGTGGGTGTGGCCTACTGGGTGGGCATGGCCAGCTCTACATCGTTCGCGTCAAGGATGCCTGTGAGGGCCTGGGCAGGAGTGGGACAGATCTGAGGGTCTCTGGCAGAAGGGGGTGGGACCGAGGCAAGTGCCAAGGCATGGTCCATTTCTTCATTCCTCACAAAGGGTGACACCTCCCCAGCATGCACCCAGGGGGCAGGGCCGACACAGCAGGGCTGGTTCCTCGAAGTTGTTAGACGGCCTTGTGGAGCTAAGACTGAATGCGTTTCAGCATAGATGGCCACCACAAAATTGTACATTGGCTCCCGGCTGGCCTGGGCCAGGGCCAAGACAGTGGGGGCCGTTCCCTCACTGTTTCCAGGATGGCTTCTTGGGCCACATGAAACCACTTCGCAGGCCGCATCCGGCCCCCGGGCCTTGTGTTTGACATGTCTGCATTAAAGAGTTTTGCAAAACTGAAAGTTATTTCTCCTCTCATCTTCTTTTATTCTCCAGAAAGTTAGGGAGGATCCCTTCTGAAATGCCCCCATGCTCCCTCCCCCTCACCTTAGGACTGAGCTGCCTCTTATCAGACTATTGCCTAGGCTCCAGATCTTCCTCCTGTCTCCCAAGGTCATTCTCACCTACACTATTACAGATGAGCATTAGTTGCAAAATGTGATCTAATAAATTCCTCAGGCCTCATTGCTAGAGAAATACAATTGTGACATACCTCTGTAGTATCAACTTACTTCAGCAACCTAGAATGGTAATTGGATTTATCATAATATTCCTTCTGCTTACCAATAGATCTCCTCCCCCAAAAAAGGAGGAGGAGGAAATTGTCTATAAAAGAAGTAAAATACTTTTTCTATGTTTTGAGCATTGTGGTGATTTTTTGCTTATAACCAAACATCAACATAGTTCAAGTCAATTCCTATCGCTCCCAGGATAGTAGCAATTTCTCCTTAGCCCTGCCTTCCCACCAGAGGAGGAAGTTAATCATTGTCCAGTGATCAGAAGGATAATTCAGGTTTCAACCAAACACCTTATAGAGTAGACCAAGGGTAGGCAACCTTGGCTCTTTTATGACTCACGGACTTCAACTCCCAGAATTCCTGAATCAGCATAGTTGACTCAGGAATTCTGGGAGTTGAAGTCCATGAAAGAGCCGAGGTTGCCTACCCCTGGAGTAGTAGACCTTAGTAAAAATAGGTGGGAATTGCTGAATATGCCAGTTTGGAAAAGAAGGCAATTAGGTCAAGGGTAAACTGTGTACTCTGCAAAAAGTACTTCAGCCAAAGATCTGTCTGAGATTTTGAAAATGCTGGCTTCTATAAATGAATGTTCAAAACAATTTTGAAAATGCTGGCTTACATAAATGAATGTTCAAAACAATTTCAGGAATATAAGTCCAGCATTACAGTAAGCAAGAGACATTTTTCATCTCAGTTGTTTGTCATGTGGCATGGAACCATAACAGAGAAAAAAAGACAGGGTTTATGCTATCTTCTTATAATTACAGTACTACCTATAATTAATGCTGTGAAGATCAGAAGCTGCTTTTTTACCTATTTTTCTTTTTTCGCTCTTTATTGCAAACGGAACCACACTCACCCGTGGTGGCGCTGGTAGTGGTGCTAGCACTTGGGTACATGTGCAAACAGGCTGCTAGCACCCACACAAAACTGGCGCCAGCACTAGTATCCACGTGCATACGGGGACGCTGGTGCCTACGTGCATGCACAAATAGGGCCCTTAGCATCCAGGCACATGCGCAAATGGGGCTGCTAGCACCCACACAGCAACTAGCCCCCTTGTGGTGGTCCTAGTGTGAGTGGGGGTAGTGCACGCACACGTGCGTGCACTCGCCAGCCATTCCTGCAGCCTAGTGGCCAATAGGCCATGGACCAGTGGCCAACAGGCCATGAACCGGTACTGGGCCGTGGCCCACAGGTTGGGGACCCCTGTACTATAGTTAATGAAAGGAAATCTTTTGGTAGGTGCCTCATCTTTGCAATTTAATGAAAAATACAACACTATATTGAAACAGGCAGACAATAAATGACTGATAATCAGTGACCTTTCCATTCTCTATGTCCTATAGAGATCTTCTGAAGGGTTTGAGACTTTTTTATGTTGCTAAGTAATCTTGATTTGTGCTACTGTGCTGTTTCAGGGGTTTGTATAAGAGATTTGGAAGTGGAAAAAATAGCATTCTTGACTTTATTTCACAGACCCTCTTTTTATAAAAATACAAATTTCATCAAATAAATACTAATGTATTGCTCTAATAAAAGCAGTATCAATTTTTAAGATTGGAAAATTGAACTTGTGAGTAAAGTTGGCAACTTCGCTAATTTGAGCTAATTAATATTATGAAGAGCCACTTTCTTTTGCACTCATGAAGAACTGGTTTTCTCAACGTTTTATTTATGAATTTCCAAAATACTTCAGGCTAGGAGATTCTAAGCAGTGTACAAAAATAATTAGTTTAAAAATATTACAGTTGCAAAACATTTCTAGAACAAAGAGATGTTTCAAGTCTCTGTAAGGCATGGTAACCTCCCTTGCCTGAGAGGAAAGCCATTTGGGGAAGGGGAATCCCAATGAAGAAGGCCTGCCTTCAACCCCTCTTGTCACAGTACTTGTTAGGTGGGGGCTTTCATTAGGCATTCTCTGTGGCCCTGGGCAGAGTTTATATGAGATGGGCACTCCAGGATATCCAAGCCTTGACCCATATAAGTAAGCTTTAACGGTGATAACTAGTGTTATATATTGCACTTCGAAGCATGTCAATGGCCATTGCAGCTCCCACTGCATTGGCATTACATGGCAGTAGTAAGATTGTCCAATAAGCATGTAGGTTGCTACACTTTGCTGATGGTCTTGAAGACCAGCCCCATGTAAAAGAAATCGCAGAATGCATATAGGAGAGGACAAGGGTATTTGAGGAACCATATTCATTACCCCCTTATTTTAGGTAAGGCCATACTTGATACACTAGTTCCAAAGTGGGGGAAAAGGCATCTTGCACACAGCCTCCATCTGCTCTTCAGGGGAGCATCACCTCATTGAGAGTCAAATATAATATAATTCCAGAATCCATAAGCTTCAAAGGAATATCCATTCAGTACCCATTCTATATTGCTTGGACTAAGTATGGGTAATATCCTTGAACGCTATTTGGAATGCATCAGGGCTCAGTCCCTTCCCTTATACTATTTAACATTAAAAAGAAAAAAAATGAAATTGTTGGGAAAAGTCATCTGCCTAAACTGGTCTCAGGTATCACTGATATGCAGATGATGCTCAACAATGCAGGTCTGCCTTTGGTTGATCAGGAAATGTAAGTTCTCACTCAGTGTTTTAAGCTGCCAGGATCTGGATAAGAAGGAACAAACTTGCATCCAAGCCAAACAAGATAGGATATGACTTTTCCTCACACCCCATAACAACTGATTGCAACCTCCCATTTGGGAAAGAGCAGAACCACTGTAAAACTATGTCTCCATACTCAGTGGATTTAGATAATTCAGCAGGATCAACAGGAAGCCACTGAGAAATCTAATGTAGCAAGGATGATTCCCCTTCATTCCCATCATTGCTCATACTGTATAAGTAACATATGAATGTTGGTTGATTTATTAATATGAAGAAGAAATATCAAGTGATTTAATAGAGTTTAATCTTTTCAGCTATTTGGCCTTAATTTCCATAATCTAAAGCTGAAGTAGATGCCTACAACAGCTATATATACCTTAAAAACAACTATTCCTTAAAAATACAAATGGGAGAAGTCTTTGGACTTTACTTTGAAATAAATTTCTTTACAATCACTGGAAACCTTTATTTAAATTGAATTACATTCTGTATTTCTCTGAGAAATTCAGAAGAACTGTCAGCAAGCATGATATTTCAAAGGGAGTTTCAATTGCTCAGGGATTGGGCAATGGGCTCCGAGATTTATTTTTATTAGCAGCAGAAAGGATCAGGCTTTTCACATCAATCATAGACAATTCTAAAATGTTGTTTGGCATTATGTGGATAGAGGACCATCCCCCTCAAAAAAATCCAAGCCACAAATAAGCCATGGTTAGCCACACATATCAAGTCATAGTTATACAATGCGTGAAGCACTGTGAATGCTCTTCATGCAGCAGTCTGGCAGGTCCCCACTTTTTAGCCTTTTGGAAGACCATAAAGAGCAGAGTCCAGTACAAATGGACAATGAGGTAGAGTGAGGTGGACATCTGCAGATAGTTTGTTCCAGTATCCCAAGAAGATGGCTGAGGCAAAGTATTTTTGTTCTGTTTTTTATGTTTTTTTAATATTTAGGTTTCACTGTGAGCTGCCCACAGTTGTGTTCTAAGATAGATGGCCATACAAAACTTTTAAATAAATGAATGAATGAATGGCTTGAAAATGTGATAGTCAATGTTAGAAACGTTTTCACCTGTAATAAACTTCTTTACCATTCTGATTATGGGTGAATTTTGCAAAATAATAATTCTTTAACTAGTCCTTTGGATGGAGTGGGCTAAAATGTGTTACTAACATTTTTTGTCAACTATGAACCTTAGCTTTAGCTTTGCTGAAGCTACCAAGTATCTAATTGTGCTCCGTTACATAGAATTACCTTGGTCATAAATGCTTTGAATGAGGTACACTTCCTGTTTCTATGCCAGCAGTGCCTGGGCAGAGCCATCTTCTGGTTTTCACTCATGGCTAAATTTAAGACAGGGAAGAAGGAACTGAGATAAAAAAGAAGACTGTAAAACATAAAATCAAGTCTGAGAGGAATTGCTGCTGATCTGCTATCATCTGCTGAAAAATCATGTGAATTTGATTTTGCTCATCATGTTCCTCTAGCTAAATCAATAGTATGGTTTTATTTAGCACAGTTAGGCGAATCCTTAACAGCCTACAATAATAATTAGATACTCTCTCCATTCATTGATTTTCTTTTTCCAAGACCTACTTTGTGAGTCATCTGGCTAAGGGGGCAATCTGAGGTCCTAGATCAGTGATGGCGAACCTTTTAGAGACCGAGTGCCCAAACTGCAACCCAAAACCCACTTATTTATCGCAAAGTGCCAGGGCTGCATCAGCATTGTGGTGCCCTCAGGGGAGGCAGGGTGTGTGGCCCACTGGGTGGGCATGGCTGCAGTGGTCATGGCAGACTGGGTGAGCGTGGCCAGGGCCAGTCCCTCGTCATCTCTGGGGCATCCCCAGGCGGCCAACACCGCTTGCTCGCTCTCTTCCTGCCCTGTCACTTCCAAACGCCATGTGCTCGCTACTCTGGCGAACTCTGCTGGGGCAATAGCACGCGTGCCCACAGAGAGGGCTCTGAGTGCCACCTCTGGCACACGTGCCATAGGTTCGCCACCACTGTCCTAGATCTTTCTTTAATTATTTATGCTGGCCTGCTTGTGAAGCAGCTGTCACTCCATGCATAGCTGGAAAACACACCTCTAGTTTGTTAAGCCACAACTAACCCACCATAGAGCACTGGTAGTAGAATGATGGATTCTTGTTTTTTAGCCTTGTACATTTTTTTAATATTAAAATGCTTTGCCTAATATTTTATTTTAGCCCCTTGCTTGCTTTTTTCTTCTTCTTAAACTTCTCATTGCTAAAATCCTGGACGCACAAGTTGTACACAGAGTATCATAACTTTAGGAAATAAACAACAAATTGTTTAGATTGTTTTTTTTGCAGAGAGGCTATTTTTGTGATTCTCCAACAGCTACTTTCAAACACACTTGTGCTATAGGAATAACAATTACAATATAATTTACCACAAAGAAATCCTCTTTTGAATATTGGAGAACTAGTTTAACTTTAGAACAGTTTTGAAAAGTTAATCCTTATTTCAAGTATACGTCTGTATTGACTCCCCAAAACATATGGAGTTTTACAGAATGAATTTCCTGTCATACGAAAGCCAAAAGAATATTTGCAGTACTGTATGGGGTTTCTCCTTTATCTGTCTTATTTTAAACACCATTTCCTTTTGATTAAAAAAGAACGTAAAAATATCCCCACTGTTCTTGAACTTAATCCAAGAGAAATTAGGAATATTGAATTAGTTACCACTTAGTATTTTCTGAAATACTTCTTTTTACAAATTAAAAATGCCAGGATTTGCTAGACTGGGTACAATCTTGTCTCTTATACAGTGTGAACTTCCATGGACTTGTCCATATGTGAATATATGCTCATATAAACAGGATATATTATTATTATTGTTGTTGTTGTTGTAATTTGTGCTTAGATATTGCTGTATTTATGTGAGAATATTTATTTCCTTATTTGGGATGCTCAGAGATAATCCAAAATCAGTTGTAACTGTATTCTTCTACTCCCTATTCTCCTCCTTCTTATATTCAGCCTGTTACAGTTGTGCATGAACCAATAAATTGCCCTGTGCACTATTAATACTTAAAAAACGAATAAAGTGACTGCAATATCTAATTGTGCTTCTCTCTCTTTTTCCATAAGTACTTTGACAGAGCAATTATATATATTGTGTAGCAAGCTTGCTGGTCAAGGTGACTTTCAAAGGAATCTGGTTTATATGTAACCATTTAACTACAATATAACTTTGTTGTGGGCTATTTCTAAAATGATTTGTAATATCTGAACTTCTGCCTAAATAGAAACATAAACCATGAATATAAGAACGTATATTAGATTTTTTTTAGAATCTAATATATTAGTTAGAATTGATTTGGAAACACATTGCTCTAATTAATATGTCTCTGTCTGGGCCAATATATATATATTTATTCGTTCAAAATTAGCAGAAGAAAAAAGATGTTTTGCTCCTTCCTGCTCCATCCTTTCCCCTTGGAAAGAATATGAAAAACTAGCAAAACTCTACATTGGTTAACATAACTTCCCAAAATAATCATCTTTCCCCTTGCAACAGTCCTACTTTTTCCTCATCTTGTTTCAGGTGATGTTGTGGATATCTATCAGCGAGAGTTCCTAGCACTGAGAGACCGTTTGCATGCTGCAGAGCAGGAAAGCCTCAAGCGGTCAAAGGAGCTGAATGTAGTCCTAGATGAAATAAAGAGAGCCATCTCTGAAAAGCAAGCCCTGCGGGACATAAATCGGACGTGGAGCAGTTTATCTGGTAAATCCGGCTTTTAAAAAGATGAGGTCTGCCTCAGCCTGATGCCAAAGGCTGGAAGGTCTGGCAATTGGAATCCATCAAGCCTGGAAGCACCAGGAGTGGCTGGCCAGCAAAGAGCATTTGCTGTGCGGATGTTTTGTAGGTCACTGAATGTAATGGATGAGGGCTTAAAGTTTATGAAAATGCATTGAATCATGATACTCGCCATGCATGAAATGATGTGAAAATTATTTAAAATATTCTTAGTCCACTGAAAACATATAGAGTCATTATGAACATTCAAACTGATGCTGTAGAGCAGCGGTTCCCAACCTTTTCTATACCCCGCGCCCCTAGAACGCTTCTGATATATTCTCGCACCCCTTACAAAAGTTTGAAATAACGGCAAGGAATTATGCACATACACTATAATTTTGAAAACCCAAGTTTTCGCATCCCCTGGAATATCGTCTCGCACGAGAACCCCTTGTTGGGAACCCCTATTGTAGAGGGCAGCTATCCCATTTAAGATCCCATCTCAATGTCCGTAGTTTTTTGCAACAAAATTATTCATACCTCTGCTGTCATAGCGTTAGGTTTGTGTGAAGCTCCACACTGCTGCCTGATTTCTATTTCCGCTGATGCTTTCCTGGTTTTGTATATCCTTTTTCTCAATAGCTTTAGCCAGCTGGTCTCTATTGAGAACTTGTAAACAATCCCCCTTTTGCACAGAAAAGTCTTGCCATTATGTGCTTTAATAATAAATTGCTATGTGTATAATAATAATAATATTAAATTTATATCCCTCCTGACTCCCACCCAGCAACTCTTGGGCGGATTTACAGATCATTAAAAAAACATTAAAAAAAAGAAAAAATACACAAAAATACAAAACAAAGGAACAAGACCGAAGAAACAAATCTAGATGGGACATTGGAACAAGGGAAAGAAAGAAAGAAAGAAAGAAAGAAAGAAAGAAAGAAAGAAAGAAAGAAAGAAAGAAAGAAAGAAAGAAAGAAAGAGGCACCAGTTGTCCTTGCTAAAGGCCTGGGAAAAGAGCTACATCTTCTGGCCTTTGAAATACCAGTAGGGTGAAGGTTATTCAAATCTCGGGGGAATCTCATTCCAGAGTCCAGGTGCTGCTACAAAGAGGGCAGACTTCCATGGTCCTGATAATGGCACTCTTTAGTAAACGGGATCTGGATTGTGTGAACCAGCCAGGCAGATATTGTGGGAGACAGGCAGTCCCTCAATTAACTGGGCTCTGTGCCATGTAGGGCTTTATAGGAAGCAACCAGCTCCTTGAACTGCATCCAGAAACAAGCTGGCGACCAGGGCCGCTCCCAAAGCAAAGCTGTTACATTGGCATAGAAGAGAGGCTATAGGGAGAGTATAGCCTCTGCTGCTTGAAAAGGCTGTGTCAAAATATTTAAAATGAAGGCTTATAAAGATATATAATTGCACTCAAAAGGTGTATAATAGAACATTTTTCTCATTTGAATTGAAATGTAAGGTGCTTGTTTCTAAAACATAAAATAGCGGTGTCACTTACATTTGGATTTTAGATCCATACATACACTGGATTCTTTTCCAATTAAGAACTTATTTTCATGCATACATTTGGATACAAGCGTCCCAAATTTAGAACATAACTTTGGGGATATGTAATGTTTTAGATTCAGTGTCCAAAGTGTGCTATCAGTGAGGCCTGAAGCATTTTTTTGGGTGAACTAATCTAAACAGATGTATAGCTCTAAATATTAAAGAAAATTAGGGTTCTGAGATTTGATAAACTGATGCTATTACCTAGTTTGGGCAATGAAACGTCTGCAAGAAAACAACCAAGCTCAGAGAGCATCAAGGACACCCCCCCCCCATTTCAACCCTGAGCTACAAATATTTTCCTTTATTGATTTGATAAATTTCTGTTTCCCTTCTCTCAAAACAGCCTGAGGAAGAGTGAAGCATGGCTGTTTAGGAGGTACTTCATGTTAAACTTAATGAAATTAGAGGATACAAATGAAAAAGATTGTACTATTTCACTAAATGGTTATCGCAATCCACTAGACAATGTATGAAATGAATTACCGGTATGTCCAGCAAAATGGGTTGAATATATCATCCAGGGGTTCCCCTGTTTTCCTCCAGATGAAACAAAACTAAAACTGTGGAATATCACTAACAAGAATGTGCTGCACCTCCCAACCATCTTCCATCATTTGCCACATTTGTTGTCAAAGGAGAACAGCCTGCAGCCAGCAATTCACCTGGGACAAGGGCGCACTGGAGGTAAGTGAATGCCAACTCTTCAGTCCAGTGGTTATTCTTTCCTAATCCTAGCTGGAGTCCCACAACACACTGTGCCGAAGTATGTTTGTTTATGGCTTAAGGTGGGAGCTCTCAAACTGGGTCACGTCCCCCACGGGGATGAAGAGCAGTTTAGTCACAACGCATAAAGAGTTTTGCCTCAGAGATAGCAGTTGAGTGTGCACTCTTCCATATTGCTACATTTGTCTATCTACCTCCTTTTCTTAGCAGAGGCAAAATGCTCCTTAAAATTACAATACAGGTAGTCCTCGACTTATGACCACAATTGTGTCCAAAATTTCTGTTGCTAAGTGAGACATTTGTTAAGTGAGTTTTGTCCCATTTTACGACCTTTCTTGTCACAATTGTTAAGTGAATTTGGCTTCCCCATTTACTTAGCTTGTAGGCAGGTCGCAAAAGGCGATCACATGACCCCCGGACACTGCAACCATCATAAATGCAAGTCAGTTGTCAAGCATTTGAATGCAAATCACATGGCTGTGGGGATGCTGCAACAGTAGTGATTGTGAAAAATGGTCATGAGTCACTTTTTTCAGTGACGTTGTAACTTTGAACGGTCATTAAGTGACCTGTTGTAAGTCAAGGACTACCTGTAATACTACACCCTGTAAATGGTTATTTAAGTAACAGAAAGTCATTTTGTTCAGTTCCTCTTAGCAATCCCCAACAGTATTACTGATGCTAGCACATCCATTACTGATGCTAGTACTTCAGATTTTCAGTAGAAGCATATGTCTTCAAGAACTTTGGCATTTTCATCTGCTATTTTAAACACTTAGGCTTTAAAAACTGAAAAGGTTTTTTTGGGTGGTAAGAAGACAGCTACAAGTGACAAGTGTACATGTAATGCTTAAAATTTTGCATAACATTCCTAGTTATGCAAGTCAGGGTTCTCTATAATTGATACTACCAAGAAAAAAAATATTGATAAAAAATAAATGTGGAATAGGAAAAATAAGTATAGCTGTTTTCAAAGTACTACTCAGATTTCAGGAATTATGCAAAAATAAGCAAGCTCTTCCTTCCCATTGAAAAATATAGTTATACAATGGGAATTAATTATACTACACAATATAAAAATTATACAATATAAAAAAGTTATACAATATAAAAATATATAGTTATAAATTTTGATTTAAAAAATCCAATGAAACTTTAATTTTTAATAAAGTTTTATCACTGTTATATTTGGTATACAGAATACATTTTAATTAAATAGGCTGTATATTGATATCTTACCAATCTGAATAAAATTATTAATTCTATTCTTAGCAAGAAAATTACACAAATCCATTTATCATTTTGAGGATTGGGTATCGTAAGGTTTTAAAATCCTTGGTTTAAGTTCTGTATGAACTTAGAATCCTTGGAGTATATATATAGTCCCAAGCAATTATGCTTTATTCTACAGAGATGCTTAAAAAAAACTATAGTTTACCATGTGTGTGAACACAAACAATATCATTCAGATTGTGAATTGCTTTAGTATTGTAGAATCAGTTATACACATTATGTCTATGGATAGGGGGGGGGAAACATCTCTAAGAGAAGGGAGGGAGGGAACGGAACTTCAGCAGGCAGCAAAGCTGACGTCATTGAAACAAAAAGAGCAACCTTTAAATGTGAGAAAGGAGACCAAAACGCAGGTGTGGTAGGAATAATTAGATCACAGGCTGATTGGTTGGGGCCGGTCACGCACTCTAGGAGCCGAGCACAGATGCTAAACAACCTTACTTAAGGCACACCTATAGACTGGCTTGTTAACCCTGATGATGCTGGGAGCTCCCAGCGAAAGCTTGGTTTTAAATTAAAGTTTTAAATTCTTTGTTCTCCTGGTGATCGTGAGTTTTTATCTATTTTATACATTATGTCTACATATAAATGTAGAATTTGTTATGGCTATGCTAGAATTGGAGATCAGGATACATTACACTGAAGCACAGATAGTTTATTGACGATGCAATGTACATAGGAATGACATTACAGTCTCTCTTTATACCTGTGATTGGATATAGCAGACAAAGATTTCATTAAATATATCATATCATTGCTTAGTGAGGTCATGAAGCAATTAGAGTATCACTGTGGGTCAGAATTACAAAGGCGATTAGGGTTTGAAAGAAGAGGCAGCATTTCTGAACATAGTTTCTTTCAAGAGAGTTATTTTCTTCTGCTTTCCCAAAGCTCTGTTCATCTCCCAGTTCTTTGTTCAATTTATCAGCATTCCTTGGGCTTCTAAATGTTTTATGGCTAAGCTGACAATTTTAGTTTCCTAATTTGGCTCAATTTGACACTATCTACTGAGCCAGTGCTTTGTTTTCCCTGGGACAATGTATTCAGATAAGGGCTTGGTCTCCTCAAATCTCCTATATGCACCATATTTACATCACAGGAAAATAAAATTTTCCTTAATTACCTATTAATTGGGGGATTTAGAGATTAATAGTTGTGAATGGAAGTGCAGATAGATGCACAGTTCCCAAAAGATGAAGATAAGTTTTTGCCTGAACAGGGCTGCTTGCCCAGTGAATTTAACCCTCTTTGTAATGCCTAAACAGTGTTTGCCTTTTCCTTCCTTTCTTATCTAGGTGTCTCTGCACCTTGCTTCATCCCCAACCAATCTTGTTCTCATCCTTCTCTTCCCTCCCCAGTGAGTTGCTGAATTCCTACCCAATGCTAAGTCAGGATTTTTAAGTCAGGGCACTGCATTGTTAAGTAACTCATAATTGCTTGATTATTGCATTATCAACCAGTCTAACAGAGCATAAATGAAAAGTGCATCATAACAGTGATATTGCAGAACTTAACACTTTGAAATATAAAATGTAAGATTTTCTTCTTGAGTCTCTCTTCAGGTTTTTTGTTTTTTTAAACACTGTCTTTCAAAAAAAACAATTTTCCTTTCAACTGCTGCAATGACCGACATAGAATGTCCTTATTTATTAGTTCATATCCAAGAATATAGGTCAACTGACAGAACTGAGAACTGAACTCCGTTTGAAAGTGGTATGAGATAGTGCGAAAGTGTTTGGTTGTTAGCGAGATAATTTCACATCTGCTTTGTTTTGCTCCTTTACAGTATCAATAGTCATGGGAATCCCCAGTGTCAAAAGGGAGGTCCATTCATATTTGACAGATACCCTGAACTCCTTGATCTCCGAGCTCAACCAGCAGGAGAAGGAAGATTCTGTCATTGTTGTCATGATTGCTGAGGTAACTCAAAGCATCTTTTTGCTTCTGAATCTGTCTTTCATAGCGCTATATCCCCGTCTTGTGTGTTTGACAGAAACTTGGTACTGAACTGGGAAGGCACAGCTAGTCATATAAAGTAGCAGGATGATTTTCACATGGGTATGAGCAAACTTTTCCTTTGGCACAGAGAGAGAAGCTGCTGTCCGACAAGGATCATTGGCCATATCCTGTCAATGGGTCCCAGTGGGCTATTTCAAATGTGAAACAATGCTTGGGCGTATTCAGCTGCGGAGGGCCAATATGTTAACAGAAGGCTGTTTGCTGCCTTACCAACAGTTGTATATGCCCTTTTAATTTCAGTTGTACTGAGTTGGTTGATGTTTGTTCTTAGAGAGTTAGAGGGAATTGTTTACTGAAATGCTGTCTCCAAAAGAGCCATGGTGATATTCTCTCAGGATTTGTTGCAGAAATAATAAGATAATGATAGAACTGAGAACTGAGCTGAAACAGAGGCATGTGCTTTTTCCAAATGAATGCCTTTAATCAAAACAGATTTTGAACTCTAGAATTAGCATGACCATAACACATTAATAAACAATGGCTATATTTTATCTTACAATTTATATGCGTGTGTATATGCATGTTTTCGTACTGTGTTCCCACTGTGGTTATTTATCCCCGGTTTGAAATACAGTTGTTTTCTTTTCAAAAACCCTTAAAGGAACAGAACCTCCTGCATCCTGCTATTGTAGAGAGGAAAAACTAGCTTTAATGTTCTCTTTCAGTTTTCATTTCCTTACATTTTTGATTACCATGTATTTGTCATGTTTTACTATTTTGCCCCACACAATTAAGGAAAAAAGTGATCTCTGTTCAGAAAGCAAAAAATATTCTTAGTGGAAAAGAGGATTTAACCTATAATGTGGACAATAAATTCAAGCATATAGAGAAAGTCCAGGAGTTAACTGTTGTGGCTCAATTAGCTAGTAGTGGCAATAGGGACACTGGACTTTGAGTGGACTTGTGTAGCCCAAGTGAACTCACTGGCACAGCCATTTTGATTTTGCTAGCCTTACTCCCAATATGTGTATATTAGGGACTCAACAGAGGCATTGGCTTAAAAGCATTCAATGAAAGCCAGCTGGTTGACTTTGGGCCAGTCACTTTCTCTCAGCCCAACCCACCTTACAGGATTGTTGTTGTGGGGGAAATAGGTCAAGGAAAAATATTATGTGTGTTTGCCACTTTGAGTTACTTCTAAAGTAATAAAGGTGGGATAAAAATCGAATAAATAAATTCGTACTACTACTGAACTGTGATAATCACTGAACAACTGCAGTAGCTTGTAGTATTCAGCGCCTTTCCCCAGGTCTGTCACAAAAACACCCAAATCTTAAATATATACCGTTCTCTTGTTAACTGGTAAGTAGAATTTCAGTACAGGAGATACAGTACTTTCTCATAACTTTGACAAATCTTTTATCATAGGAGAAGAGAAAGGGAATTGAGAGAAAAAGTAACTATACTTTCAGTTCATCGATATTTTAGATTATACAAATAACAATGTAAACTTTACCATTAGCAAAAAGCCTTACTGTAATGGTATGTGGGATTGACCTTGGGAAATAGGGAGAAGAGAAGTATCCAGGGGAACAGTCAGATAAAAGCCATCTTAGCTTACAGCAGGAATGGGGATGGGCCAAGCAGCTCAGAAGGGACTCTCCATAGTTTCTTAGGCTATAAAGAGGACATGGGGAGAAATGTACTTTCAGCCAGGCAGGACTCTCTTGATGCAACTGTACAATTAAGTGGAATTAGCTGATTTGGCCATGCTTCCTGTCTCGTCTACTTCGCAAGGTTGACATCTACTTTGCCAGTAAACATGTAACAACTTAGTCATGCTTAACCTCCACTAAGGATGTTTAGAGAGTCAGTAATGGGAAAAAGTGCACTTTAAAAATGCTTGAATAGTTACTTTAGTCAAGCTGCTGCTGATACCTTATTGCTTCTTATTATCAGCCAAGAGAGTAGAAGAAGATTTGGGGCTGATCTAGTCGCCTAGCATTTTATGATTTTTCAGTATTTTTTAAAATTTTTCTTTTTATTATGCTATATCAACTAATCAACTAAAATAATGCAAAACAATGTACAAACTTGTAAGTTAAATTCAAGCAGTATATTGCAAAATATAGAGAACTGGAAAACTTAAAGGTTACACTCCCCATCTTCCAGCCATGAGGTCTGCTACTCAGACTCAATATTAAGATGGTATTTGTAGACTGTTCAGAAATGATGGGAATGCTGGTCTGTACCAGCTTTGAACAACCAAAAACATTGCTTCCAGTTTAATAGCACTCAGAGTCCTGGTGTAGAAGAGAACAGAAATATATAAAGTTTTTTATTAGTAAAGCCAGAGAAAACTGTTGGGCATTGCACTAAGTAAAAAGTGAATTCAGCTCTATTACTTAGGAGGAGAGATTCTCTAAGCTAGAATTCCCCAATCCCAGCCACTTCTGGATGCATGGTTCAAGTCCCATAATTCTCGGTAATAGCTGAGGAATTCTGGGAGTTGAGTGCACAGGTTGTGCTCTAACTATAGAGTACCTGTTAAGATGATAAGAAGTTTCCTTCTTCTGTCTATCTGACTATCCTTCTGACTATCCTTCATGGCTGAATGCATATTTAAAGCAGTAATAACTATGCAGATCCAATAAAACATGCAAATGGTCTTATTCATTCCAGCCTGGCACTCTCAATTCCAATCCTAAGATCCTGAAAAGTCACATTTTATGTAGAAATTCCTTTGCCAAATCTGACACTTATTTTTAAAAAACAAATTGTTACATTACACCTGCACTGCTTTACAAAATCATTGATATTCCAACAGAGTATATTAATTATCTAGTTCTAAAATTAATAAAAGCCACCTGAATTGCAGCGTTTTATTTTTATTTTTTTAAATTTATATAGCCGCCCATCTCACAAAACAAGTAATTCTAGTTATCGGCTATATAATGTGATGGTTTGAAATTTGTGTTTGTATTTTAAAGAAACAAATAATAGCCTGCACATGATAACTTTCTGACTGTGCCTGCTCTTCTGGCAGTTTCAATACTGCCTTGATACAGTTTGGTCTAGTGATTAAAGCACCAGGCTAGAAATCAGGAGATTGTGAGTTCTAGTCCTGCCGTAGGCATGAAAGCCTGCTGTGTGACTTTGGGCCAGTCACTCTCTCTCCCAGTCCAAAAATCTGAGGCTCTGGTGACAAACTGGTAAGTGAATTTCTGTCGCAACCAATGGATCAACATCTGGTTGATCTAAAAAAAAAGCAGGCCCTGTGCTTGCAGGAAAATGCTAGGAAGGGGGAAAAATTAGAAACTCTTTGGCTGCTTGCATTAACGTAATCAAGACTACATGGCTCTGGGAACAATATTAACTCAATGATATTATAAAACATTGAGTCTGCTAGTGAAAGCAGGATAATGAGCCTCAACTGATGCTGCCTGTCCCATTTTTCTCCCTTAGTTTGATATTTTATTTTGAGAATTTAATTTTGAGTGCTGCTGACATGCCAAAGAGACTGTGTTTGTTTTCAGTCCCAGATCCTGAATGCTTAAGCATCTGGGAAGAATAAATTGCAGCAGGTTTTCTGCAGTTTTGGAGTCCAGTATTTGTTTGCTGTTAGTCACAAGTCAGCTCCTATCTCTCTGCCTACAAGAGACTTTGCTACAAAGGGGTTCCAGTGAAGGCCATGTTGCACTGTTGCTCATGTTTGAAAAATTAATGGAATGTAATGAAATTAAGGAAGCCAAGAAAGCAAACAAATGGATCATCAAACGAATCAATACAAATTCTCACTCGAGGCATAAATGCCCAAGCTCAAATTACCTTACTTTGGATACATTATGTGAAGTCCTAATGCTCTGGAGAAGGCTCTAATGCCAGGAGAGGTGGATGGAAAGGTGAGACAGCAGATAGCAGCAAGGTGGTGATGAGTGTATTGTTGAAAATGCTGAAGGAGCAAGTTGGGGATAGATCATCATAGAGAATATAGTCATTAAAACTCAACAACAATGTGATGGCTTGTAATCATCATCATACCATGTAGAGGTTTATAGGTCATAATGGGTACCAAGATTTCATAATCTGTTGCTTAATATTAAACACCCTAAATATACAGTATGAATTGGTATTATATTGAGAAACTACTTTGCATCAGCTTTCCTCAAAGTGGTGGTATCCATCTGTATTGGAATACAGTGCTCAGCTTGCTGGAAATGATAGGGCTTGTAGTTCGACTTGTCTGGAAGATAGTTTGGGATGATTGCCTTTTATATTAATGCAAATTGAAATTTCTTAAAGTTGATATATATGTATATTGTTGTCTAATGCTTTTGTTAATTGGTGATATGTTTGACTACACCACTTTGTTTACATAGTAGCCTAGCAAACATTTACATTCTTCCTTTACTGGATTTGGATTTCCAAAGAAATGTTGGCTTAGCAGAACTGATTATTTTAGATATAATATCAATACATCAATGACTTCTTAACCTGTGTCTGTTTATTGTCTTTTGTTATTGAAATTTTTCTTACAGACAGATCCACAATATACCACAGGAGTTGCAGAAAATATCAAAAGCTTGTAAGTATTCTTCTGCAATTTCGTTGTACTGTATGAGACTTTTCTTTGTTTGGTAGAAGATGTTTCAATATTGTAAATTGCGTTATTGGTCTATTTTAGTAATTTGGACTGAATTGCCTGACTTTTTCCTCATCTGTTTAAAACCAGTTGCTAGTCTTCATCAGCCATGGAACAATCCAGTTATCTTTCCCCTGCTGCTCCATTACTTTTTGTCAGGAAACATTATTAGAAAAAGTAAGATGTCTTTTTATCTGGTTGTAAGCTATATAACGAGTACTGCTAACTTAGATTTACATGAGCCTGAGGCAAACTATGTTTTTTATATGGATCCCAGCATGAAAGGGAGTTGGTAGTCAGCAGTTCTGAACTCAGACTGAATTAATATTTACTGTAAGGTTCACTTCCATTCTGGTTGACATCAATATCTCTTCCCTGATGCCATATCCTCCATTAGATCACATTCTTTCTCCTGTATTCCTATCAGGTCTGCATCTCTGGTTTCTCCTGAGTTCCATGTTGATTTAACAGTTAATTTTTATCTTGGTGTATTTTTTCCAGTGTCAAAGTTTCTTCATCTGACCTGGTCTTTTAAAAATGATTTGGAAGGAAACACTGGTGGATTATTTTTAATTATTAGCAGAGTTGGAAAGGATGATGGGCAGGAGTTGGAAGCTGCAGACTCCAGAGGACAGGAAGATTAGAAGATAATGGTAATAGAAGGGTCCCTGACTTCATTACTACTACTCCATTCTGCAAGTTGCCTATTAATAGCATTAACTAAGATGAGAACTTGAGGAAGATAGTGGAGAGAGTTGAGACGACCTAGCTACAGTTCTGCATTGTACAGAGATGTGGTGGTCAGAAATGTAATAACTGAGATGGGAGCACTGTGGTTTCAATACAGAAGTGGAAGAGCAGGTGACAGTTGTGGTTAGGAGGGCCGTTGCACAATTTCATATTTGTGCAGCAGTTGTGCCCGTTCAGATAGGGGGAATCACTCATGGTCACTCATGCCCTCATCACCTTCTAGTTAGATTACTGCAGTGTACTGTATATGGGACTGCTCTTGAAGTATATCCAGAAATTTAGCTGATGCAAAATGTAGCAGTATAAGCAGTTGCATGTGTTTCTGGTAGAACACATGTTATACATTTCTATTTCATGAGCTGCATTGGTTAGCAGTTTGTTTCTGGGTCCAATTCAAGATGCTTGTGTTGACTTTTAAAGCCCTTCATGTCATGGGACTGGGTTATTTGGCAGACTGCCTCTTCCTGGTTTTATCTGCCTGTCCTACCAGATCCATCAGGGAGGTCACATTATGGGGTTTGTCACCTAGGGACTTACATTTGGTGGGTCCTAGATAGCAGGCCTTTTCTTCTGTGACATCCATGCTGTGGAATCCTCTCCCTGAGATGAGGTTGGCCTTGTCACTGTTGATCTTCCAGAGGTCCCTCAAGACCTAGTTATGCCAACAGGCCTGAGGACCCCATCGGATAGGTGAACTAATGAAGTGGCTCTGCTATTTTTAATGTATCTTGTCTATTATTATCTATTTTAGTTTGGTTTTTACTTTTAATGTATTTATTAACTAACTGATGTAGCTCTATTGTACACCACCCAGGTTTGCCATTTGCAAGATGGCAAACCTGGGTGGCCATATCAATTGGTTTAATAAATAAAACATATAGGACAGTGGTGGCGAACCTTTTAGAAACTGAGTGCCCAAACTGCAACCCCAAACCCACTTATGCATCGTCGAGTGCCGGGTGGGTGTGACCCATTGGCTGGGTGTGACCCATTGGCTGGGTGTGGCCCTTTGGGTGGGCATGGCCCATTGGGTGGACATGGCCCATTGGGTGGGCATGGCTGCGGTGGTAACGGCAGACTGGGTGGGACTAAAAAGTTCAATCAATTAATTCCAAATTGGCAAGATCTTTTTTTTTGCCCCGCAAGAAATTGAAATTGATTGATTGAGCCTTTTTTTTTTGCACACGGCAGCGGAGGCCTAAAGCGAAAAGGTTTTATAAAACCCAGCTGAAGGCCTAGGACTGGGGCGACAGCACGCGTGCCCACAGAGAGTGTTCTGAGTGCCGCCTCTGGCACCCGTGCCATAGGTTCGCCATCACTGATATAGGATTTATATGCAATAGACACTAATGGATGTGATGGTCTAAGGAAGTAACTCTCTCTCAAGTACCTTTGGTTAATAGTAAAAATGACCTTGAGTCACTTGAATCCTGATAACCTCATGTATACAGTTTACTTGGTAACACTACAGAATAGTTTTATTTTGCCCTCTTTAAGGATGCTTTGCTTGATCCTACTCTAATGTGTAACCATGTTATTCCTGGTAGTCTTCTATTCATTATTAACAAGAACCAAAACTGCTTAGCTTTCAAATCCAAATAATATTGGGGTGGTGCTACTACCTGCTGAGATCAAGTGCCTCAAACTTTTCCTTTGATTAACTTACCAATTTGCTTTTTCTCCTCCCTGTAAAATTGCTTGCTTTATCTTCTTTAAATTTAATAGGCTGAAGTGTGCTGAAAGGGGATACACAAGTCTTAGATGACACAAAGAGGAAAAGGAAATTGCTGTGTAGCAAGAAAACAATATTAGCAATAACAAGTCACAGATCAAATATTGCAGGAAGAAAATTAATTTAAAAGAGCACAAGAATATCAGCAGGAAATAGGAGAGCTGTAGTTTTTAATTAAGCTAAATGTAGACAGCCTATTCTTTGTCTCTCAGCAATAGTACTCATTTGTCAAATTAGATATTTAAGACATTAAAAAAGTCACAGACCCCTTGAGAGTTCAAGGGTTTATTATTATATTGATGTAATTCTATGCACTTACCTGAACCACGATTTCTTCTTAATAGCCTTTTAACTGATCCTTAACTGATCAATCCTGGTTAAAAAAAAATACTGGTTATATAGTGGTTTTTTCTTCTGAAAGGAAAAACTTCAAAATCCTTGAATATGTTTTAAAGTAAAAGTCACTTTGAAAATACAACATCACCATATTGGATCTTCTATTTCTTTGAAGCACATCAAATATTTGTATTAGGATATCCTTTCATGGAAGAGGTACCATGGTACTTTTTCTTGATTTCATTGAATAATTCAATGATTCTTATGTATTTTATCTGCGGCTGAATAATTCAATGAAATCATTGAATTATCCAGCCAGAGATAAAATACATAAGAATAATTTCCATAAGAAATGATTGGACTTGTACATTTAGTAATCCAAAACAGAAACAATTCATTAATAGAGGTATAATTTTTATAGATTACTTTGGGCAAAATTAAATATAGATAACTCTAAATTGATATAGTACAAAGGACAATTGTATATTATTGATATATTTGGTTTTGCCTGCCATTTTTATTGAAATGTGATATTCTCTAATTAATAAATGTTCATATTTGATATTCTTGGGACACTACACATTTATGAAAACTTAAAGAGCAGCAGTTGATTAGATATTCCTTCTCCCATTACTGTCCTTTTCCAACCAATATGACAGAAGTACAAAATGACTGTGTTATGGTAGGATTTTTTTTTTTAATTAAAAAGGTATCTCCATACGTTGGGATCCAAAAGGTTTTTTATAAAGTTTAGATCTGTATCCTTAACTATACTTATCAATAGCTCTCTTCACTTCCCAGATTAACATGTGCATGTTAGACATGGTGCTTAAGTTTGAACACAAATGCAAAAAAGTGGGATTTGTGTCATGATGTCACCATGCATATATCATCATTTTAATATAATTTTAGTTTGCGGCAAGCACCTATGATTTTAGACTATTGTTTTTCAAACTGATGAGTTAGAAACTATTACTAGATGGTAATCTAATCTGAGCAGGACATTATTGCTGCCTATCGCTAATATCCTTTTGTATGTTGGCAAAATATTAAGATGAAAGTTTTCAAATACATGCTTGGGTTTATAGGTGGGTACAAAGTCAAAGACTGAAGACTACTTTTAGGCTTCCAGACAGTAAGTAGGGAATGGCTATACGGTGAGGTAAGGAAGAAAAAGACAAAATAAAGAGGAAATGCATCTAAATATTTAGCCTGGTCTCTGTGAATCTGGTTGGAGTTCGATTTTAATTATCCCCTAGTTGAGAAACGCTTTAAAAAGATGGGAATTGCAGTACAACACAGATAGAGTACACAAAGTTGGTTTCTCAGTCTGATTTAGTTGAGGAGAAGGAAGGAATTGAATGCTGTCTGAGTTAAGAACATGGTGATAAACCTTTTGAGCTTTTCCAGAAAAACATATTTAGTAGGATTAAACTCACCGCCAGCTTTCCTTTCAGGAAGGAAAAAAATAGCAGTGTATATGTATAAAAGGTTAATCGGAGTTGTCATAGTGTTGAATGACTATGCTTTCTTTGCCCTATTTTTAACCTTTCTCTATACTGTAAATCATGTGTTTTCTCCTTGCATTTACTCAGTAAAGATTTAACACAGTGAATAAGCTATTAAGTGATGACCTAAACTTACAATTCAGTTCCTTGTATAATAATCGGGGTTGGACTAGAAGACCTCAAAGGTCCCTTCCAACTCTATTATTGTTATTGTTATTGTAAATAATGATTATTGATCAGGGCAATAGGTATGTTATCTACAGATTATCTTTAAAAATAATTCTGGAGCAGTTTCAGAAACAACAAGCTTTCAGACCAACCAGTATGCAAAGAGGCATGAATATGACTGAAAAATCTAACATCTGCTTCCATCTGGCTTGAGAAATTTCAGCAGCTAAAAACTGAAGGTCAATGGATCAAGAAAGCTACAGTTGAGAAAAGCAAGCAGGGAGGGCTTTTTTAAAAAAAGGACATAAATATCCTTATTTATGTTTTTTCAGCTTAAAACAGGACTTCAAAGCTTAACATCTCCTGTAGCGCCATCGTTCAAAGTTGTTAATATTGCTTGGAGATATGTCTTAGGATTTAGGCTATTAATCATCACCCTGGTTAAATTCTATTTTTCTTTTTACAGAAAATGACAGTTGTTTCCTTACTTCTCTCTCAGATTTCCCAATGAAATACATTCTGGTCTTTTAGAGGTTATTTCCCCTTCTCCACACTTCTACCCAGATTTCTCTCGGCTGCGAGAATCTTTCGGTGACCCTAAAGAAAGAGTCAGGTAATTCCAGGCAATTTGATTTAAAATTATATGCTAGGGGTAGCAAGGCTTGTTATATTTTGTTACATGGCTTTATAATGGGTATTTAAACTTGTTTAGAAGAAAGCATATGGCATTCAGAAGAAGTGTAGTAAATAGTCATTGGATGCTTGCTGGTATGTATGTTTCCTCCATTTAAAAAAAAACAAACTCCTCATGTACCCAAATTAATTATTCCAATGTTATATGAGTATTTGTTTCTGTGATTTTATGTAACTCCAGTGGAATGTATAATATGGTCAAATTAAATCTGATGTTATGAATGCAGCTGGATTTGCTTGACAGGTTTTGGAACTACATTATACTTGTTGTAGAGAAGCAGATGATTACGTTCAGCATAGTAGAGAGATTTAACTCTTTGCTCCTATCACAATCTCACTGTTGATGCTATTTATGTCCATTGCTTAGTTGGGGGGGAAAGCTTCCATTGGTAGCAATGGGAATGTCCGCTGAAATCTGAAATAATGTTATAACTCTGGGTTTACAACAAAACTAGAATTCTTCATATTTGACTAAACTCCTGTGGATGATTATCTTCTGCCATATGTACCTGATACCTACCCAGAAAATACCTCTGGCCTCCCAACAAAATAACAGTAATTTGTTTTGTGTGCTGTTGTAGGTGGAGAACTAAACAGAATTTAGATTACTGCTTTTTAATGATGTATGCACAATCCAAAGGCATATATTATGTTCAGGTAAGTTCTACGATACTCAAAGGATACATTCCATATTTTTTTTCCAACTAAGAAACATTGTACCTCAAATCCAGAATAGGCAACATAGATTCAGCCATATTTTTAAAAAACTGTAGTTCCCCTCAATCCAGCTTCAAAACAAATGGCAAGGGTTTGTGGGAAATTAATTCAAAAACTCTGGAAGGCAATATTTGCTCAACATCTTGGATAAAAGCCCATTCGTTGGAGCAAGGGTTATTATATCTTGTAGTACAGGGGTGTCAAACTTGCAACGTCACGTGACATGTCACAACGTATCACAACTTTTTTTCCCATTGCCAGTAATGGGGTGGGTGCGGTGTCAGCATGACGCATCCAGCCCACGGGCTGGCAGTTTGACACCCCTGTTGTAGTGTAAAGAGGAAAAAGCCGCTGTAAAGTACTAATGAGCAACACTTTGGGGGATTCGCGCTTTCCAAACTCTTCAGCGTCTATATGAATAGTTGTTGGTGAGCAGGGTCAGAATTATTGGAGGCACACACAGACTCCTCTTCCCCCTTGCATCAGGAACACTGGAAAAAGGTCACTTTTGCACTGCTGCTAATACCAGCAGAAAAATTGGTTTTGACAGGGATCTTTTTGTGGAGGAAATGAAAGTCTTTTCTGCTAATACTTCTCAGAGTAATTATGGAGTAGAAAGACTTCAACTTAAGCTCCTTGATTGTACCTCTGATCAATACTGCTGCTTTCCTGCTGCTAATAGTGGAAAATTTCATTTTCTAGCCTCTGCCTCTGAACTAGAGCATGGGGAACCAGTGAGATGGTGGATCCTCACGGTGGCTCTAAGAACACTTTCAGTTGGCAGATTAGTTATGTGCTATTAATAGTTCCTTTATTTTATTTGCCCCTAGTAGATATTACTGCAGGCCTAGTAGATATTACTGTAGGCCTGATAATTTTGATTTCAGCTTCCAAGGGAACATCTTTCCTTGCCATTCTGGCTTCAATTGGCCCCATGAAATTTACTTGCTGTAATGTAAGTTTGCCTTTTTTAAAGCTTTGAATGACTATTGTAGAACGGCAGAATGAAATATTCTGTTTAGAAACCAAGCATATCAGCACTGATACTATGGGAATTAATTTAAGAAGTTTTAAGGTACAATCAAGAAGTTTTAGGAATGTTAGTAGATATGTATAGGATACATCAACTGTATGTTGATGTATCTAATATCACATACACAAACCCAAATGCGCATATATAGATGAAGGCATGAGGGTCTTCTCCATTCTGTCACATACAGGTCATGCTGTGACAAGGTTTTCATTCAATTTTAAAATAATGTTGACTATTATTGGTATTGAATCTACACAAGGCAAAAATATTCCTCTTTCTGATGGGCACAACTTGTTGACCAAAGAGAAGACTAAAAGGATGTGCTTTTCTACCAAGGTCGCTTCCAGCATGTTATCAGAAATAGAAAATATAGAAACATACTGTCGTTATATTTTGAAGAGGCACATTATTAGAAAGTATGTATAAATAATGTTAAAATACTGAATTTAAAACATTTAGGAATTACGAATCTTTGTTGCTTACCTTGCGTATTTTTATTTTTATATGACCTGTATAAAATCTAAGCTTAGCGGAAAAATGGAAACTTACATTTGAGGGAGTGACATATCAAAGGAGTAACATACCGTATCTATTACGACTAGGATATGCTCAAGATATCAGCTTTCACTACAAAAACATGTGGGCATTAATCATGACAGCTGTAACCATAAAGCCGGCATAAATAAACATAAAGAACAAAGAGGCTCAACCATTAGGAGAACAGCCAAAAACTGAGAACAGGTACCTGATAAGCACAGAAGCAAAGAGGCACTCAACCGAAATAGTGAGATATTAAATGGCATTAATACAAAACAAAGCAGGATCATAAAGCTGTGGCAATTTGATGTGCAACAGTATTCATTGATAAGGAGAGGTCAAAGTCAGGCAAGCAAATAAATAGTGTTGCTTATCAGAAAGTGGATCATGAATCAAGGCTAGGGCTCCTTCACAATAATGGCCTGCTGGTTGTGAAATCAGCGTGTTGTTAGTGATGCCAAAATATACAATGTTTTCAGATAATAGTTTTTTTTTAAAAAAAATTAATTCAATGATTACAAATAAGTGTCCTGTTCGATCAAATCATATTGGGATTTTACAACACTGAGCTATTTTCCTTTGCTTGAAAATAAAAACTATTGGAAATTTGGGGTCTTCTTGTCCTTAATAAGAGCCCATCTTTAGCCAGAGGTAGCTTTTCTGTCTCCACTTTTTAGAGAGCTTTTTTTTCAGTGGCATACAAGTTCTCAGTTCAAGACCTGCCTCTTATGCAGCTATACGTTTCCCTCTCTTATGCAGCTAGAAGATGATATTGTAGCCAAGCCAAACTATCTCAGCACAATGAAGAACTTTGCTTTGCAGCAACCTTCTGAAGAATGGATGATCTTGGAGTTTTCCCAGCTTGGTTTTATTGGTAAACTCATTTTCTATGCCTGGCTGTAGCTTAAGGTGTTGTTTTGGGTTAATGCAAGACACGTATTGCTCCTGTAATACTGGAAAAAGTATTTCTCTAGCCTAACTTACTAAGGCAAGAAAAGACCATGAATGCTTTCGGTTGTGTGTCTTTGGCATAAAAATGAAATACAGAGTAGCATCTACTAGACTGGTCCTTTCTCAGAACCTATAGGAATATAGTAAGAATAACCGTCTCTAGTTTACCTTTGCTTTTTATGTGTGACAAATCTTTTATTGATGTGATTTATTAAATATTGTAGCCAAAGCTTCCTAGGAGGGTTTAGTTAAAAATAGGAATGAACAAAGAGTTCTTATAAATACTTGTTAGTGGAGATACGAAGAAAGAGATTTTAACTTACTCTGAAGCTTCAGCTTTTATGGGTGAATCAAATTGGTAGTCCTTGTTCCCCCTCTTTGTTAGTTATGATATTGGTGTTGTGCAACTGAACAAGGAAATAATCTTGATCCTTATGAAACAATTTTATACACAGAATTGCCTCCTTGTGAAAAGAAGCATTACTGTAGATACAGCTCAAAGGCCAATTATTTGGATTTATTTGGCCACCAATGCCTTGCCTAATCTTGATCAAAACTGAATTATATCTCATACAAAAATGCCTATATTTTGGAAAAATTGCATGTAAAACTGTAAATTCAAAAATGTGCAAAAATAACTTCTGGAAGACAGCTTCACTGCATATAGAGTTTTTTATATTATTATTATTATTATTGATGATGATGATAATGATAATAATAGAGTTAGAAGGGACCTTGGAGGTCTTCTAGTCCAACCCTCTGCTCAGGCAGGAAACCCTATACCCGTGGTGGCGAACCTATGGCACGTGTGCCACAGGTGGCACGCAGAGCCCTCTCTGTGGGCACTTGCGCCATCAGCCCAGTCCTAGGCCTTCAGCTGGGTTTTATAAAACCTTTTCGCTTTAGGCCTTTACTGCCATGTGCAAAAGAAAAAAAAGGTTCAATCAATCAATCAATTTCAACTTCTCGCAGGGAAAAAAAGATCTCGCAAAGTTGGAATTGATTGATTGAACTTTTTAGTCCCACCTAGTCTGCCGTTACCACCACAGCCACGCCCAGCCAATGGGCCACGCCCACCCAGCACCCGACGATACATAAGTGGGTTTTGGGTTGCAGTTTGGGCACTCGGTCTCTAAAAGGTTCGCCATCACTGCCCTATACCATTTCAGACAAATGATTGTTCAGACTCTTCTTGAAAATTTCCAGTGTTGGAGCATTCACAGCTTCTGGAGGCAGGTTGTTCCACTGATTAATTGTTCTAATTCCATTTTTTGTAGCAAATATTTTCTATTTTCTGTAAAATCCTTATTGCTAGGAATTGCAGAACCTGACCTACTGTGAGGCAGGAAAAGAACTGACACATGTAATAAAACATAGGCCTGTTCCCCCACCATTTCCTGACCTGAAAACCACTCTGCGTGAGAATGCTGTTGCAAGACTTTTCCAGTTAGTGCATTTTAGAAAGGCTTCAGGGTTGAATCCTAATTCCCTTCACACGATCAAGTTAGATGCAGTATATATTCTTGTCTTTCAAGAATTCCTAGAGTACAGAAGATTTTTTTTATCTTTTGTTGATCCAGAGTATAGTTTTATTAAATGTTAAGTCATGCCAGTCTTAAGACTATAGTTTTCTCTTTTTTATCCAAATATTCTTTCAGGAAAGATGTTCAAGTCCTTGGATCTCAGTCTGATTGTGGAATTCATACTTATGTTCTACAAGGATAAACCCATCGATTGGCTTCTTGATCACATCCTCTGGGTAAAAGTTTGCAACCCAGAGAAAGATGCGGTAAGTTAGTCCTCTATTAAAAGGAATGGTTGCTTCTTCTTTTTTATGCAAAAATGTTTGTTCATAAATGTTGTTAAATTCTGCCTGGTGTTATCAGTAAATATTTTTAAAATGTGCACTGAATCTTTTTGTTATTCTATATTGTTATGTTTATTATTTTACAGAAGTAAAAAAAGATTGTCTCCATCCTTTGTTTTAGTTGAAGGGAGAATAATTCTAAAACAGTGGGACACTAATCCAGTCCTAGAGATGTTGTCTTCTTGTGGGAAACTGCTCAGAGTATATTTTTTTAAAAATAGCCTTTTCTGTAGTTATAAAGAGAATAATCTAGCAGAGAACTTTGCTATATTTGTTAAAACTTTGTTAGAATATCATGGATATTCTACTACAATTTTGATAGGTTTTTAATAATAATTACTAGAGCTCTACAACATGCGATCCCAGGAAAAGATGCAGCTGCTTTAAACAGTTGCTGACAATGCTAAATTTGAGTTCCTCTGAGCTCCAAAATATCTTTTGGGATTGAATCCAAAGGGCTGCACAGCCCAGAAAACTACTAAATTAAAAATCATTCTCTGCCTACTTGCCTTTTTATTTATTTAAAATATGGGTTTGCCCTTTCCATGAAAAAGATCGCGAAATGGATTACAATAATATTCAAACAATAAAACAGATTCAAAAACAAAACAAGTAACAAAATAAACCGTAAAAAATTATAGAAAAAAGCAGCAATAAAAACTTTAACATATCAAGTGTTAAAAGTGCTGGGAAAATAAATATGGTTATGAGACATCAAAAAAGTCAGTAAAGACACTGACACTTGGGCTTTGCTTTATAAGTCATTCAGTGAAAAAACCAACTCCTAGGACCTCAGCACATTTAACTTATACCATTTATCCTATTACAGTCGCAAATATATCTTTTCTTGGGGAAAATAATAATATTTGCCCTCCCCAAATAATTATATTCCATTTAAAGCAATCTTTACCATAACAAGGCTTTTTTGCTTGCCTAAATTGTCCATAAACTAGCTACTGTTTTGTTGGGTGGACATCGGATTGAAAGAATATTGAACAGGATGAAGGCAAATGAGTATTGGAAGTGATTAAAAGCTATACTGACTATTACAGATTTTAAAAGGGCATTGCTAATTCTAGAGACTAATATACAGAAGTTGGGCAATACATGTACAGTAAGTATACTTTGGGAAACAAGATTTGAATTAATCCCTCATTCAACATAGTCTATGTTCATGACCTTGCAAGCAATGCAAATTCTTGAAGGGACTAGCATGGGCTGATCACTAATATATGCTTGCATTGTTTCTTTAAATGCTGTCTTTCAATTCTTCAAGATTTACGCATCATCTGTGCCCAGATGTAGAATCTGGCATTTCCTACAAAACGAAATGCATACATTCTTTTAATTTAGTCACACTTGGAATTTAATACTAGAATTGGATTAGTTTTAAGATAAGATCCAAATTTACCTGGATCAGCCCAAAGGCCTAAATGGTTCAGCATTCTGGATTACATAATAGGTTATTGCATCTGGGATGCTCATAAACCTGAACTGGAGAGCAATAATCCCCTTCCACTGTAGTTTCCTACCACCCATTATGCAAAGCATAATGATTCAATGTAGTTTCCTACCACCCATTATGCAAAGCATAATGATTCAAGAGGGTAGTAAGCAGCTGTCAATATTCAATATTCCTTCCTATGAACTTGCCCAGCCACGTTCTAAAATGAACCAGATTGTCCAATATTGCAAAGACCTGGTAGTAAATACCATGATTTAAATATGTGCTGCCTGAAAAAAAGTATCTGTTTCTTTTGATCCTGAATTTCTCTGAAGTTAATTTCAGTTATGGCTGTTCGTAGGTTAGCAGCAGATATCATTATATAATTGCATCAACAACATAATGACACAGGCAACAGCATTTTGAAGTCATTGTAGCCTGTTACCGATGGTTTCAAGGGATGACTTTGAGTATAATATTGGAAAGAGGGAGAAGATTCTGTCTGTGTTATCTATGTCATGCACAGTTTTATACCTTGGGTGTCTCTTCTATTATCTGCCTTTGTTCCAGGCTGAAGAGCTCAGTTGCTGTCATTTTTCCTTGTGGAGGGTGGTGGTGGAAGGGGGCTGCTTCAACCCAATAATCATTTTGATTGCCTGTTTTGTACATTTTATAATAATAATAATAGTAAAGTTGGAAGGGACCTTGAAGGTCATCTAGTCCAACCCCCTGCTCAGGCAGGAAACCCTATACCATTTCGGACAAATGGCTGTCCAGTCTCTTCTTAAAAACTTCCAGTGTTGGAGCATTCACCGCTTCTGGAGGCAGGTTGTTCCACTGGTTAATTGTTCTCACTGTCAGGAANATGATCTTGCTATCAGTTTGTATGAGGACCTTCTATTGGCAGTTCTATTTTCAGTTCTCTCCCTAATGACTAAAAAAAAGCCTTGTGTTTTGCTAAGTGCCAGAGACGATGAGATGTTGCTACATGCTTTTTCTCAGTTACAAAGCCTTGAATATAGATAGTATTTCAGTGTCATGATATAGCCAAGTTCACATATTTTTCTACCCAATTATTTTCTTTTAGGAAACTTTCCAAGGGCTTCTAAGACTGTCTAAACCATTGTCTATTTAAATATATAATCTATTTCCAACATGGATTTCTGGCTCTCCTTATGTTTATATGAGTAGTTTCTCACACCAGTCTTCTGTGTTCAGATTTTTCTCTTGTAAATCCTGCTGTTAACATCAAATCAGTAATTTGTAGGATTTATTTCCCTAATGGAAAATATGCCTAACCTGAAGTTTTGTGATAAGTGCTTTGCCTTCTGTGGATCTCTGTTGTTGCTTTTGTATGAAAAATAACATTAGAGTTTACCAACCCGTGCTTCTGTCATTACTACTTTCATTACTGCAGAAGTAACAATGATAGCAACAAAACACTAGGAGGAAAATGGATCTGCTGTTTATACAATGTCCCACTTATCCCCAAGTAAGCAAAAGCTATTTGCTTGCAATAGTCAGGAATGTTCTTATGAACAAAGTCTGATTTTTAATTTTCTAAAGTAATGAGAGTGAGATTAGGGGATATATATAGACAGAACTGCAAGGAATGATTTTGCAATCCCAAGTACTGCAGGTTGTATAGACGAGGGAGGGCTGCGTATTTTAATCTTGTTCTTATGAACCAGGGTACATTAATACAGGATGCCCTCGGAACTCTAGAATGGTAAATTTTAGTGGGTTAACAAGTTTATTCAAGAGGCAAACTGTGTCCCGGACAGAATAGTCTTGTTTCCATTTATGTTGAATAGGGTTCCCTGTCTCCAAGCCTGAAAGGTTCACTTCTGACTACTAAAAAAGTGGGTCACTCTTTCTTGCAGCCAGCCATAAAGAAGGTTTCATGTCATGGAATTACAAAAACATGAACATGAACACCCTTTATGGATTCCATAATCCAATCCAAGGCAATATCTTTAGTAAACCAGTTTAGACTTTTTTTTTTAAAAAAAATAGTGTATACACCTTTTGTTCTCAAGTGTTATTTATTAGGTCAGATAGGAAATAAAGGAAAACGAAGAGAGAAAATGGTTGTTCAAGACTACATTTTCATGTAGTAGCAGTGAGACTGAACACAGCAGACAAGTAAATTAATTTATGATTTGGTCATTTCAGATTATATCAATGTTGCTGGATGAAAAAGTAACCTTCTTCCCTTCCACCCCAAATATAAGAGTTGGTCTTCCATTTTTGAAAATAATCCAAGTCCAACCTATTGGCATATTTTAATGAAATATTCAGCCTCTTGGTAGGTGAGAGAAAATTCAAAACAAAAAGAACTTAATTCAACTTGAAACTGAATAGTTCTGGCACCAACCACCTACAAACCAACCCTGGATAGTACACAGTAAAACCAATCAAATAAAAATATAATAATTATGAAAAAAATAATAGAAATAAACAACAACAACCAATGTTAGATCTGGCTAACCCAACCAGCCACAATTCAGCAGGGGCCACAGGCATCCCAACCCGAGGCATGAGAGAACAGCCAGGTCTTTAAAGCTTTTCAGAAGGAAAATCTGAAGGAATGTCACCAAACAGGGCAGGCACTGAGACAGAGAAGGCACACTTTCAAGATCCTAATAGATTGCGTTGTCTATATCTGAAAGGACCCATAGCACTCTTTGTTGGATTGAATTAGTCTGACTGATACCACAGGAGATAAGCTATCCCCCAAATAACCAGTCCCTGTGCCATGAAGTGCTTTATGGGTCACAATGAACACCTTGAATCACACCTGGAAGCAGACTGACAACCAGTACAGTTTGCAAGAGAGGTGTCACGTTGGCATACTAAGTCATGCCCATCACTACTCATGCCACGGCATTCTGGACCAGTTGAAGTTTCCCAATGGTCTTCAAGGGCAGCCCCATGTAGAGCACATTGTAATAGTTGAGCTAGGACTTGAATGAAGAGCCTCCCAATCTGGAAAAGAGCACAATGGGTGCACCAGATGCAGCTGTGAAAAGGTCCACAGCTTCATGGACACAGCCACTACTTGCTCTTCAGCAGGAACTGTGAATCCAGAAATAATCCCAGATTGTGTATCATTCTTGAATGCGACTCCATCTAAGGCAGGAGGTGGCCCGCGAAGTGGTTTCATGTGGCCCGCAAGCCATCCTGGAAACAGTGAGGGAACGGCCCCCACTGCCTTGGCCCTGGCCCAGGCTGGCCGGGCGCCAATGTACAATTTTGTGGTGGCCATCTATGCTGAAATGCATTCAGTCTTAGCTCCACAAGGCCGTCTGGAAAAGCGAGGAACCAGCCCCTGCCGCGTCGGCTCCACCCCCTGGGTGCATGCTGGGGAGGTGTCACCCTTTATGAGGAATGAAAAAATGCACCATTGCCTGGAAGTGGCCAGCAAATGGTCCTCGCCTACTTCACATATCCGGCTTGATGGGTTCTGCCCTGGTCCCACCCCTTTCTGCCGGAGATCCTCAGATCTGTCCCACTCCTGCCCAGGCCCCCACAGGCATCCTTGACGCGAATGATGTAGAGCTGGCCACGCCCACCCAGTAGGCCACACCCACTCCATCCACGCTCACCCAGTAGGCCGCACCCACCCGGCCCCCCCAAGGGCAAACGCAATGCTGATGCGGCCCTCAATGAAATTGAGTTTGACACCCCTGATCTAAGGTTAAAGATGGAATATCCCTTGGATTTTATCTAACAGTTTTCAATAGTCATTCAGGCTAGAAAATTTCTACAGCTTTATTCCTTACATACTTAGAGAGCCTCAGGTTGGGAAAGTAGATCCTACGGTAATATATTCTCAATTCGACTTACAAAAAGACAGATCAGATAGACTGATCTTGAGAAAAATTAGTGTTAACAGTGTAATTCCTTATATTTATGAGTTAAATTTCTGCTAGAAAAAAGTTCAATTGAAATTAACAAAATAAGTCTGTGTGTGTGTGTGTGTGTGTGTGTGTTTATGTATATGGAAATTCGGTAACTAAAAAGGAAAAGGTGTGAAAAAAATATATCTAATCAGTCATAAGAAAGTTTGGATTTCTTAAATGGGGCAAATGGAGAATATAATAATAATAATAATAATAATAATAATAATAATAATAATAATAATAATAATAATAATAGTAGTAAAGTTGGAAGGGACCTTGAAGGTCATCTAGTCCAACCCCCTGCTCAGGCAGGAAACCCTGTACCATTTCGGACAAATGGCTGTCCAGCCTTTTCTTTAAAACTTCCAGTGTTGGAGCATTCACCGCTTCTGGAGGCAGGTTGTTCCACTGGTTAATTGTTCTAACTGTCAGGAAGTTTCTCCTTAGTTCTAAGTTGCTTCTCTCCTTGATTAGTTTCCACCTGTTGCTTCTTGTCCTGCCTTCAGGCGCCTTGGAGAATAGCTTGACTCCCTCTTCTTTGTGGCAGCCCCTGAGATATTGGAACACTGCTATCATGTCCCCCCTCGTCCTTCTCTTCGTTAAACTAGACATACCCAATTCCAGCAACTGTTCTTCATATGTTTTAGCCTCCAGTCCCCTAATCATCTTTGTTGCTTTTCTCTGTACTCTTTCTAAAGTCTCAGCATCTTTTTTACATCGCGGTGACCAAAACTGGATGCAGTATTGATTTCAAAATAAGCAAGAAAAAAGGGAGGAAATATAATTAACCTTTTTAAACTGCTACTTAATAATCCCAAAATTAATAACAGATTTTTGAGACTGTTTATACCAGCTAAATGGTTACAGATGCCAAAGATTTTCTTTTTCCACTATTCATCTTCTAACAACCCTGACAACTTTTTTCATTGAAAATTAACAATAAATTCTTCTTTAATGAAATCAGAAGTAAATCAACAAGTTAAGAGCTTTATAGAAACCTGTCTGAACTGAAAAACTATGTATGTATTTATGTGCATTTTAACACTAAAATAATATTTTAGTATTAAAATATCCAAATTTTATGGTAGCGTTTAAAAAGGGATTTCTATGGAATTTTTATTTTTAACTGCAATTCAACTTGGTCAGTTCACCTCAATCCATACAGCTCTTAAAAACAGCTACTAATTGAGAAAGCAGGTTAGAGAAATAGTTAAGGTCTATTTGGAACAACCAACCATCTGGATCCCAGTGAAGACAGACCTAACCATTTGAATTTAGCAAGGCATTTTCTAAGATGCCCCCATTTTTTGGGCAATATACTTGTGTTCATAATATTTCACCACACTTGGAGTGAAGGAGGACCAACCAGTTTAGCACTGTCATGAATCTATATGCTTGCAATGCAAGATGGGGGAGAGCAACGGTGAACTAAATGAAAGTAGCAAAACTAACCTATTTTCCATTCTGTGCTTTGTTCTTCAACACTGAAAGATTAAATGTTTAGTTCTGTGTTTTTTTTTCTCCCCAGAAACATTGTGATAGACAAAAGGCAAACTTAAGAATCCGCTTCAAGCCTTCGCTCTTCCAACATGTAGGAACTCATTCCTCTTTGGCTGGTAAAATACAAAAATTGAAAGTGAGTAGAGAACATCACAGTTATGGAAATGAGGGAGGGGAGAAGGGGAGATAGAGAGGAGCAAGTTGCACAAACATGGTTGTTGCTTTATGTTAATTATTAAATTATACAAGTAGTATACATAGTCCTCATTTAATGATTGCCTCATATAGTAACCGTTTGTAAATGACAGTAAATGAAAAAGCAACTTTTCAATCAATCCTCCCACTTATGACCTTTGCAGGTCTGTGAAGCAAAGGAAAGTTGAAGTACAATTAGTTTCACTTAGCAGCCATTTTACTTAACAATCAAGTTGCTAATCCCAGTTGCAACTAAATGAGGTTGCTAAATGAGAACTACCTAAAAGTTCTGGCTTTTATTCCCTGAATTGCTGAAAGTGGCTGAGGTAGAGTAAAAAAAGATAGTAGAATGCATGAAGACAACCAAAATCTGGCTGATTCTGACCAGTTGTGCTTCAGACTAGCCCAGGGGTAGGCAACCTTGGCTCTTTTATGACTCGTGGACTTCAATTCCCAGAATTCCCGAGCCAGCATAGCTGGCTCGGGAATTCTGGGAGTTGAAGTCCACGAGTCATAAAAGAGCCAAGGTTGCCTACTCCTAGATTAGCCCAACTAGCAGACTTGCAGTATTTTTTTTTTCTCTGAGCTTAAATTTCACCAAATCTGGATTTCAGCGAGGAATCTTGTAATGCTGCACATCTTGGATGTCGAGGAATGGAGCCAATTTCAAGATGGATGGGGGGATAAAAATGTTTTGAAAGTAAAAATAGCTTCCTGGAGGGGAGGAAACTCCTGATGTAGCTCAGTTCCCCTGCAGTCACCTACCATATGTGTGAGTTGGGTGGCCAAATAAATGTGTTTAATAATAAATAAAAATTACTTGTGAACCTGTATTAGGGGATATGTATATCCACACATATACACAGTTTAGATCAGTGGTTCTCAACCTTTTTAATGCTGCGACCCCAAACCGGTTGTAAGTTGAGGACTAAACCGGTCGTAAGTTGAGGACTAAACCGGTCGTAAGTCGAGGACTACCCAACCGGTCGTAAGTCAAGGACTTTCCCTGCTCGGGAGCACCGCGCATGCGTGGTTCCGCCCCCTGTGCCGGGCGAGGCGTAGCTGGCAAGCGGCAGAGACGGAGCAGGCCGACCCCCAGCTGGCCTAGCCCAAGGGAGGTAAGGCACCCGCCGGAAAAGGGGGAAAAAATGGCGGACAGCCTTGCTTGGCGACCCCTGTGAAATGGTCGATCGACCCCAAATGGGGTCGCGACCCATAGGTTGAGAACCGCTGGTTTAGATGTACCTTAACAGATTAATGTGTAAAACGCAATGGGTTTTGAATGTGGGAAGCAGTTTTTGGAAAGACAGGTGCTGCCTGATACAGATCTCTTCCCTGGGGAGTAAAGGCCACCTGTGCTATTCTGCAAAGAGGATGGAGATGCTTCAGTGATAGAATAGGGAGCAAACTGTAAATGGTTCAGAAAGAAAAAGAGTCATCCGGTCAAGAGGCAAGAAAATGGGAGCTTATCCACTTTGTTGAAAAGAGAAAGAGACTAGGATAAATTAATTAGCAACGTATTTTGCCATTTGTCAAAGCTTTAACACTACAGAATAAAGTCTGAAAGTAAAGCTGGAGAGAGGCGGAAGAGTTCTAATATACAAATAGTCCTCAACTTGCAACTGATCATTTAATGACCATTTGAAGTTACAACGGACTTCAAAAAAGCTACTTAAGATCTATGCTTGAAGTTATACTTGCTGCCTCTGCCACCACACCACACACACCCCAGTTACTTGACTGTGTTTTGGGCGCTTGGAAACCAGCTTGTATTTACAACCACTTGCAGTGTTCCATGGTCATGTGACCATGATTTGTTAGGGTTTTTTTGCTGGTCTCTGGCAAAAAACGCCCATTTAGGAGACTGGATTTGCTTAAGAACCACAATGACTTGCTTTATGACCATCACAAAAACAGATGTAAAATTGAATTGATCCCATGACTGCAGTGACTTATGACTGAAGTTCTGGAATCTGTTGTGGTAATAAGTTGAGAAATCCCTGTATTAGGCTGAACATTTTATGCATCCCTGAATTTTGGAAGTTTTGTGAGTGCTGCTTCTTCCTTTCATATTGTATAGTGACTTAATTAGATGAAGGGATAGTTATTTTAGTTCAGTTTATATATTTTTTTTTCCTAAAAATTTAGTTGACATAATAAGAATTAAAAGAAAATATAATGGTAAATATACACTGAAATTCCCCTTTCTCCTTTCATAGTGGAAGCTCAGTGCCTGTGTGAAAAGGAACACTTCAACGTTGTTTCATTTGTTAATGTTTAGGATTTCTACCAACCCAATTCCATGTTACATCAAACGTGTTTTTAAGCTGTCTTATTGGTGCCTTTTTTCAAGATTATGACGATGATAGCTCAAAAGGAAAAAAAAGGGACAGTCCTCACGAGTCAGAAGATGGCAGAAATTCACCCTTTGTGCAGGGATAGGTGTCAGTAGTGATATGCAGAGTGAAAGACATGAGTTGGTGATAGATTGGCCATGTAGAGTAAAGGAGGAGGAAAACTAAGAGACAAAGGCTTTGTGGCTGACCGACAGGGTGGATATTGATTTCATCAAAAGAAACAATGAACATACAGTATAAAGTCATAACCATTTAGGAGGGGGAAAAATGTTAAATCTGTCCCTTAAAATCCTTTCAGAGCATCAGGTAGGCGATATTTTCCACAGATGTGTAATATAAAAAGGGTATGTTCCTCAAGGAAATCATTTCAGTTTTCCTTTTATCTTGTATATTGAGGACAAAGATTTTGGAAAGCAGTCTCTTCGCAAAGAGCACGTGAACCCTCCTGCAGAAGTGAGCACGAGCCTGAAGACCTACCAGCACTTCTCCTTGGAGAAAGCCTACCTGAGAGAAGACTTTTTCTGGGCGTTTACTCCCACAGCGGGTGACTTTATACGCTTTCGCTTCTTTAAGCCGCTCCGTATTGAACGGTAAGCTTCAATAGCTTTGGGAAGCGAGGAATGGGAAAGTTTAGCTTGTGGTTGAAAGTCCCTTGTTCTGGTGAAAGACAATTCATCTGCAAAGCAGATTGCATGTCCTTCAGTTTCTTCCCAGTATGCTCCAACTGTTGCCTTTTTGTTTTGAAAGACAGACACCCCCTGAAAGACAGAACAATCTTAAGGTACATGATAGAATTGTTGGCCTGCTCAAAGTTACTGCAGAAGTTCTGCATATGAACTTGTTGGTGGTGCCCATATCACTTTGGTTTTCCATTCTCCAACGTTGCTGGTTGGTGTATTTTTTCTTTTGTCTGAAAGCAGTAATTGCTACTTGAAACTAAGGAGCCTTGATTAGAGTCTTTTTATCCTGCATATATTTTCTCATAATTAGATCATATCTGACATGAGTTATTTTCCACATACTGATACTGCTAAAAATGTATAGAGAAGCAACTAGTATAGTCTTAGGCTCCCAAGTTATGGCGGAATGCTGTTCCTATAGTCTCTAACGCGGTGTTTCTCAACCTTGACAATTTTAAGGCATGTGGACTTCAACTCCCAGAATTCCACAGCCAGCATTGCTGGCTGTGGAATTCTGGGAGTTGAAGTCCACATGCCTTAAAATTGTCAAGGTTGAGAAACACTGCTCTAACGTAACCTTTGGAGTTAGTGGGGGTTGCAGTCCAACACATCTGGAGATTTCCAAGATGGATAAAGTTGCCCTAGTGCTTCTGGAAGATGTAACAATGAGATATAATGAGAGAGACTAGCTTAGCATTAGATGAGTCTGGCTCTTGAGACCCCAAAATAACTGTATGTGAAGTTCTACAATCTTAATCCAACATCATCAGGAGCCTTTGGGCAGACACAAACCTGCAATAGGAGGAAGGGCTCAAGATGTCGCAAGGAATGTTTTAATTTTATTCTTCTCCCCAAAATGCATACTGCTGCAGGCTTGCACGCAAGTACTATTTCAGAGAAGTTATAATTGTTTTCGGTTCAGCCACAACACAATGAAGCCTTTCTTCTCCTTCACCTTGTTGAAGGACTTCATGAATGCTTTTTCCTTTCCTATGTGCCCAATTCAACATTAAATTTATTTTCAATCCCTCAGTCTGAATTTTGGCAAGGACTCATAACAGATGGGGCCTTAGTGGCATCTTTGCTGAGCAGTACCATCCCCAGGGAGACTTGTCTAAACTATAGATTACAATTGTGGCTTCAGAAAGCAAATAATGTTTATTTATTTATTATATTTTCCAAAGACTCGTAGCATTGCACAATTAAAATCAGGACACATAATAATAACTCAAAAATGAAGATAGTAAATCAACCAATAACATTAAATATTAATAATAACATTAAAACAAATACGAATAGTATCCAAAGATTCAGTGCCAACCCTCAAATGTTCTTCTAAATAGTTCTGCTTTCAAAGCCTGCTGAAGCCTACAAGCAAAGGAACTATCCAAATCTCTGGAGAGAATCTCTATTTTGAAGGGCGATGTTGTCACAGAAAAGCACAAATTTCTCACTGAATCTCCCATGAGCAAGAACTTACAGTCAGGTCTCCTAGGACAAGCACACTGGATTGTTAGGAGCTGTTTGAAGTAGAGGGCCAAGCAGAATATAAAGCAATGTAGGCTTTGTAGATCAACACCAGCAGTTTGAATTGTATCCAGGAGGCTATTCACAAGGAATGCAGTGCCTGCAACACAGATGTTATGAGTAACACACAGGCTGATATTTTGTACCAATTGTGATTATTAAATAATCGTTAGAGACTTCTCCATGTAGTGTGCATTGTGCTAATCTTTCCAGGAGAAGGCAAGGGCCTGAGTCACCTTCTCCAGCTACAGGGTACATTAGCTAAAGCTGGGCAAAGATTCCACCTGCCTATCAAACAGCAGCTGTGAAACTAAGGGAACCCTAAATCGTGTACCTGCTCCTTCAGGGTGAATGCTACCTGAACCAGAGTTATCACTGGAGTCAAGTACAGATGAGTTCTGGAAAAAACTCAATCTTGCTGGGATTCAGCTTCAACTTGCTTCTTTCCATCCAAAGAAAGAGAGAAAGATGAATTGTGCATGAACTGAAGTAATTAATAGGAAGTTTGGAAACTGTATGGTGGTTGTATTATACAGCCAGTTGCAGGAAGAGTTTATGATGGGATGCATTAGTTCCTCCTTCGAGGAGGACAATACCATCCCCTCCTAGGCCATGTTGCAAGATTTTACTTCTATAATCTCCATAGATCCTGCAGAATCAAGACCTAAATGAATTTGAACAGCCTTACTGCCAAAATGTTGCCCAGAATTCTCACTGAAGCATATGCCCAGATATTGCTTTTTGGCAGGGAGGGGAAACGGAAAGGAATGAAAGCATTCTGGGCCATAGTCCACCAACTTAATAAGGGTGGATAATTAGAAACATCCCACCACCCTTATCGCTAGGATCCATTCTTACGACCTATGCAAGATTCAAGGAAGCAAGTGCCTTTCAGGAAACCAGGAAGTAGCAGAATTACTATTAAGTTCCCCATTTGTGTAGAGGCATTACTTTGTTCTACCCTTTTTTGGCTTCTTAGGTTATAAAATTACTGCCTTTGTTAAGTTTTTCTTGCATTAGGATTTTCTTTAATTTTGTTACACAAACTGGCTTTCTATGAAAGAATAGCAGGGTAGCAGTTAATGTTGCTTCATTCCATACAGAGATACTTCCTGGTTTTTTTTTCCTGCAGGTGTCTTAAAAGTGTTGTCCTCCTGAAAATGTTAGCATAGTTGAGGTTAGTAGGGTGCAGATTCAAGTGTTATCTGCAGATTAAAAAATTACTGAGGACACAGTTTGAAAAGGACAGATATCCCTCAAGAAATATATTTTGCCGGACATTAAATGACTGAGATGTTCCTTTTGCTTAAGTTCAATGTTAGCATCTTGTATTTTTCGCATATCTTAGGACTGAGAGCCTGTCTGGTGGTTTGGTTAAAGTATTAGAGGAGAACTAGACAGACTCTGTTCTTGTTCTCTCTTAGGCACAGAAACTGGCTTTGGGCAAGTTGCTCCCTCTCAGCCCAAGACTGGGAAATCATAAAACATCTATCCACCAAACAATATTGGTCCAGTATGTAAAGCAGGGGTAGTCAACCTTGGCTCTTTTATGACTCGTGGACTTCAACTCCCAGAATTCCTGAGCCAGCTGTGCTGGCTCAGGAATTCTGGGAGTTGAAGTCCACGAGTCATAAAAGAGCCAAGGTTGACTACCCCTGATGTACAGTATGGTCCATAACCTTGAAAATTGATGTACAGTATGATGAAAATTGATGTACAGTATGGTCCATAACCATGAAAAGGCCTTTATCCTTCAGTGGATTGGATGATGATGATGATGTTGATCCTGATAATGTGATGTTGATCATGATAACAATAGCAATATCACTTAGACTTATATACCTCTTCATAATGCTTTACAGCCCTCTCTAAGCAGTTTAGAGAGTCAGCTTATTGCAGTGATGGCGAACCTTTTAGAGACCGAGTGCCCAAACTGCAACCCAAAACCCACTTATGTATCATCGGGTGCCGGGTGGGCATGGCCCATTGGGTGGGTGTGGCTGCAGTGGTAACAGCAGACTGGGTGGGACTAAAAAGTTCAATCAATCAATTCCAAGTTTGCGAGATCTTTTTTTTTCCTGCGAGAAAAATTGATTGATTGATTGAACCTTTTTTTTTTTTTGTACATGGCGGTGGAGGCCTAAAGCGAAAAGGTTTTATAAAACCCAGCTGAAAGCCTAGGACTGGGCTGATGGCGCACGTGCCCACAGAGAGGTCTCTGCGTGCCACCTGTGGCACACGTCCCATAGGTTCGCCACCACGAGCTTATTGCCTCCAACAATCTGGGTCCTCATTTTACCGACCTCAGAAGGATGCAAGGCTGAGTCAACCTTGAGCTGATCAGGATTGAACTCCTGGCTGTGGGCAGAGTTAGCCTGCAATACTGTATTCATATGCAAATTCTTCAAAAGAATTGTGTACTTATAGAGACAGCTGCAAGCAGATGGAAGGCAGCTCTGTGAGCTTGGAGTAAATTACAGCTTCTTTATTGATTCAAAGAGAAGTACTTTGTGCATGCTCCTGCATTTGCAAAAGCATTTCTTTCAAAGAATTTGCACTACAGTGCAAATGATAGTCAATATCTTTTCTTCTTCTTTTTCTCCTACCTTGGCCTAATTCCATTATGTTTAGGACATCTCAGTTCTTTTGTCTGATGTGCATTGCTTCTCTCTCTGCTATCTTTGCCTGCAGCTTAAACTATATCTTCAGGAACTATAGGAACAATATTAATGTTGTTTCTAGAAATCCATTTGTTTACATTTCTCTGAATTAAATTTCACATCTAATTTTAAACAAAAAAAAATAGGAACAACTTCCCTTTATGGCCTTTTTCTTCCCAATCTACTCCTGCATTCAGGAGGTATTTCCAGTAATGTCTGTTTCTCCAGTTTCAGTTTAAGATGCTAGTTGAAAAGGTCACTTTCATCATGAAAATGGATATTTGTGCTTCTTACTGCTAATAGATCCTTTCAAATGCAGTAGAGTGCTTAATTTGTGAGAATGGACAAACAGTTGATCTGTAATTGGTAGCATGTTTGCTTATACAATATAGTACTTTTCTTTCTCAAAAATACTTTACAGAGATGGTTATTATTGAGTTCAGCCAAAGTCATTGGTGAGGTGAATTTTATGTTTTACCACTGTGGGGGCTCTACAATCATTATTGATTCCTTTTGCACAGGTTTTTCTTTCGTAGTGGCAACATTGAACACCCTGAAGACAAACTATTCAACACAACAGTGGAAGTCTTGCCATTTGATGTAAGTTTGCTGAGTATATTCTGGTTAATTATAATTATTAGATTTTTATTTTGCCTTTTTATATATTTTAGTCCACGCAAGGCAGCAAATGTTCCCAATGCCCCTTTCTCCCCCTATTTTCCTCACAATGACAACCCTGCAAGACAGGTTGGATTGAAAGAATGATTGGGCCAACGATGGCTTTTAGGCCTCACTCCTGAGGCCTGCTTAGAATTCAGATGATCTTCTGGTTCCAGGCCAGCACTTTCACCACGACACCAAAATAGCTCCATGATGGAACTCTGAAACTATTCTCCTTCAAAAGTTTCTGAGTTGCTGGTTCTGGTTTTGGTTTACTCATTATCCCTTTTAGGAACTAAGAATGGCTTTTCTAAAGTGCAATATTACAACATTTATGATTCCCTAAGATTAGGTGGTGGCTTTGGAATCCATAGTTATTACAGGTAAGCCCTTGACTTGTGACTGTAATGGAGCCTGACATTATACGATCATCAGTCATAAAGGTCGTAAAGTGGGTCATCACGTGACCAATTTGATTTGACAACTTTTTTTTTGCATCAGTCATTAAGCAAATCACCATGGTCATTAAGCAGATCCCTGATCATTAAATGAGCCTGTTGTTTCCTATGGGGGATTTTTGCCAAAAACCGGAAGTAAATGCCGGTTTTTGACAAGAACAATGTAAATTGTGTTCATATGACTGCCCCAAATGCAGTCACATGACAGTAGGGAGGGTCCAGCCATTGGAACTTCAGAATTGGGTTGTAACTACCTCAAGGGAGGGTACCTCATGACTTCAAGTGGTCAATTAGAGACCCATCATAAGTCAGAGACTACATGCACCTGTATTAGAATGTTGGCGGCATCATAGATTGTTAGGAGTGAAAGACAGATTATTATTTTGTAGCCGGTTATCTATCTGGGGTCTCAAAGTCTAATCAGAATCTAAATTCCAACATCCTGAGATTACATTGCAAACCTCAAAGCAAGTTCTGCTTCATTATTCTCAATATAAAACGCATAGCCTAAAACACAGAGAAAAGGGTTTTTGAGTCTGATCCTTATTCGGTATCCTTCAGAAGTCTTTTATGAGTCCTTGAAAGGCATAAAAAGTTTTACTGACACTGACTGTTAGAATAATGCTCTCTTTCTCTAAGGGCATGAGTATTGCTTGGTGATTTATTGTCATAGCATTTCACACTGTATACACAGCAGGCTACCTAAATCCTTATAGCTGCCTTTTTGCAAAGATTGTCTGTTTCCCTGAACAGAGTCTGCAGTCAGATAAGGAGGCCCTGCAGGAGGGAAGAGCAACAGCATTCAAGTACCACAGGACGTCTGATGGCTACATACAGATAGGTAAATTGCTGGTTCAAGTCCAACAATACCCTGCCGACTGTAGATGGTTATGTTGCTCTTCATATAATGCAAACACAGAGTGTGATGGCCAGGAAGAGGTAGGATAAGCTTCTTCTGAATTCATTAGCATTTGTCATTAATTGCCCTGGCATTTAGAGTGACAAAGAATGAATTTATTATCAGTATTGAGCATATTGCCCCATCTAATGATTCTGAGTACCTCACAGTAAAACACAAACAATAAACTCTTGCGACACTCCTAAGCATGTACTTGGTTATCCATCTAATAATAAGCTACCTTACTGCAGAGTTTCTAATAATCTAATATTTACAACAAGCTCGACAACTCATAGACATTAAGGCAAGAGAAAGTATGCCACAACAGTTAAAAATGGGCCCCGGAAGTCTGGTCAAAGAGTTCAGTTTTAACAGTCTTTCTAAAGATATCCAATGTGGGGGCAGTGCAAACACCAGAAATCTTAATCCTGAGATCCCACACCTGTCACTTCCTGGTGGGCAAATGAAAGTGGGCAGATTCAGTTCAAATGAAACAATCTGGGAGATATCTGGGAACATGCCACCTGGAGCTTTTTAAGTAAAAGCCAGTGCTTTCTTTGAAATCTTTTGGCAGCCAATGCAGCAACTACAAAATCAATGTTATAATAGTAGAGCAACTCTTATGTTTCGAGCTGCAGTTTACAAATAATTTTCAAAGAAACTCAAGTGAATCATATTGCAGTAATTGTACATCAAGATGATGAGCATGTGAGTATCTTCACCATCTCCCACTCCAGGAAAGGTCACAACTGGAACACCAGCCAAATTGGGTTAGGTTTCTCAGGACCACCAGTCCACCTACTGATCAAGGAGGAATTGTGAGTCCAGAAGAACTTCCAGGTCATGAACTTTAGGGAAAGTCATTAGCCATTAGGAGAAGAAAAGGAGACCAATGTTTTTTCAACAGCCATTCGGTAGTATTTACGCTTGCTTCTTCCACTCCAATCTTTCACAATCTCTAAATCCCTGGTGAAGATTCATCAGCCCTTTTAGTTCATCTCCTGCAATGTAGATTATAATTGGGTGTTATCAGCATGTTGATACTACTTCACCCCAAACCAGCACATGATATCTCCCAATGTTTTCATATATGAGTCATAAAGCATGCATGAGACAGCTGAACCTTGTGGTGCTTCACAGAAGAGGAATCAAGTGCTTAGCCACTCATCCCATCATGATACCAACTGGAACTTCCCATGAGGAAGGAGCAGATCCACTGTAAAATGGTGCTTCTCTTCCAGGTTGTTCAGAAATAGACCATTAACATGACTGAGAGAATAAACAAGACCAAGAAGACTGTATTTGCCTCATTTAGGTCCTGATAAATATGCACTAGAGTGATCGATGCAGTTTCCATCCAATACTCATAGCTGAATCCTATTCAGAAGAGATCAATTAATTGGCTTCATCTAGAAGCCTCTTTAACAAGCATCACACCAACATCCCCAAAACATTCCCTAAAAAGGGAAGATTACAGACCAGGCAGAGGAGCCTGAGATACTTAGACTGAGAGATGGTTTCTCCAGGAGAGAATGCACCACTGCTTCTTTTAAAGTAGTGAATACCATCTCCACACCCAAAAAACAATTCATCACTTCATGATTCTGTCTCTTCCCCCGACTGCAAGTGGGGCAAGAACCCAGTTACAAAAGAGGCTGAGCTTATATTACAGCATACCCTAACCCCCTTTTTTTGTGTCAAAATCCAGAAGCTCAAATGAACCCCAAATGACCTTTAATATGCTACCCCAGATACCTCACTGAACTTCAGACTCAGTAAATTAATCAGCAAAATGTTCTGCAGACATGTCATACAGCCTGCAGGCAACTCTTATCCTTGTCCTTCCCTTAGAGGGAAAAGGACACCAACAGAGCTGCTGTACAACATTTTAACAGTGCAGTAAATGTAGGGAAATAATGACACTTTATTTTTATCAACACAGTATAGGTGATGACCTGGGGTTATATGTCTGCTTAGTTTTATTCACCTTTGGACTTATGCCATGGCAATTAACTATCACTTCTGCCATATATCATTGTGCTCCCTGCATTCAACAGACAGAGTCTGCTTAGATGCAGTCTCATCCAGCACCCTCAGAAGCTCCATAGTCTGGAAGTCATCAAGCACCTGGTCAAAACCAATAAGATCCATTAAACATTTGGCATGGATTATCCCAGTCAATCCCCTCTCCTTGTGGAGGTCACAGGTAATACTAGGCCTCATGCTCATTTGTAATATGACAATGGTAGACAAGTCATCATAATAACCTTCATTTTGAGATCACATGCCAACTGCTCCAAAGAAAACCCTAGAGCCATGGTGGCGAACCTATGGCCACCTGTGGCACACAGGTGGCACGCAGAGCCCTCTCTGTGGGCAAGTGCGCCATCGCCCCAGTCCTAGGCCTTCAGCTGGGTTTAACAAAACCTTTTCACTTTAAGCCTCCGCCGCCGTGTGCAAAAAAAAAAAAGGTTCAATCAATTTCAACTTCTTGCGGGGAAAAAAAGATCTCGCAAAGTTGGAATTGATTGAACTTTTTAGTCCCACCCAGTCTGCCGTTACCACGGCAGCCACACCCACCCAATGGGCCACGCCCACCCGGCACCCAACGATACATAAGTGGGCTTGGGGTTGCAGTTTGGGCACTCGGACTCTAAAAGGTTTGCCATCACTGCCTTAGAGCTAAATATGACCATTTTGTGTGCATTGTTTGAGATCACTTGAGACAAGCCTATGGTGGCCATCAATTCCTACATTCCCCTCAAACTACCTTCACTCCATTGCATGGTAGATGAAATCCCTCAGAACCAACAGCTGTGATTCTCTGCCAATACTCAAGTAATGAGATATAGGAGTTCAAAAATGGACACCAACTGTTATTTATTTCCTGGGTTTTGAAATTTTATTTTGAGAATTAATTTTGAGTTCTTGGATTGGACTATTAATACTCCAAAGAGTCTTTTTTTGGCTACAACCCCTGAATCTAAGTACTTAAAGGTCTGGGTAGAAAAAAATTATAGCAGGTTTTCTACTTTTTAGGGAGTCCGATGTTTGCTTTCGATTACTCACTACTGTGTTTCCCCAAAAATAAGAGCCGGTCTTTTTTTTTTTTTTTTTTTTGCTTCCAAAAGAGGCACCAGGTCTTATTTTTGGGGAATGTCTTTTCCATGGTCTCACCTCATGGCAGCACTGACAGCCCCGCCCAGCTGACCCACTTCTTCTGCCGCCACTTGCGTGTGTCACCCCCAGCCTTCATTTTGCTATCAGAGGCCTTCAAGAAAGCCTCTACAGCCGAGAACCAAGCTCTGGATTGATGCACTCATCACTCCCAGCCTCCATTTTGTCATCCAGGCGACGTCGCACACATCAATCCAGAGCTCAGTTCTTGACTGCAGAGGCCTTTCAATGTACCAGTATCAATGTACGTTCCAGCCTCACCTATGCATATATTTTATTGACCAAGTGTGATTAGACACACAAGGAATTTGTTTCCCTTGCAAAAATTTTCAGTGTACATGCAAAGCAACAGTAATAATAATCATAATAATACCAAAGAGAGAGGGTAGCAAAGATGGGAAAGATAATAATAGTACAGCCATACGACATGGGTAAATATACTTAGACTTAAGACAGTACTGTGAGAATTTGGTGTTCAGCAGAGTGATGTCACAAGGGAAAGAACTGTTCCTGTGTCTAGTTGTTTTGGCATACAGGCAATTCCTTACTTGGAAAGTCTCTGACTCCTTCCTTTCCTCTAAGTCAGGGCTTTTCAACCGGTGGTACACGTACCACTGGTGGTACTTCGGCACCTGGCAGGTGGCATGCGTACGATGGGTTGAAAACCACTGTAAAAAAAAGTATTAAAAAAATGTAAAAGTGGATGAGGTGAAGTGGCGGCAGCACTGCACAGGCTTGTGGGAGAGTCAGCTGGAGCTGCATGAGGTATCTCCGGGACTCTGCTGAGAGCCCAGGATTGGTGCGCGCTGCTCCAGCTGATTGATGGTGCCCTTGGGGATGGTAGGCAGCCGCACGCAGTCTTAAGGCGGAGTTTCAGCTGGAGCTGTGTGAGGTTTGCCTGGGTTCTGCTGAGAGCCCAGAATCAGCACGTGCAGCTATAGTGATTGGCGGCGGATCTAGGATCTTTTTCCTCTTACCCTTGGCCACGCCTCCTTCTCCTTCTCCCTCCTCCACCCATTTGCCTCCAACGTTCCTCCTCGGAGCAGCATGCGATTGCCGATAGGTAATTGCAGGGGCTTTGGGGGGGGTGGCTTCTGCTGTTGAAGTGGGGGCATGGGAGGCGTTTCGGGGTGCTAGTTGGCTATCCCCCAAAGATTCTCTAACTTTAAAACAGCTCTTAGGTGGCAACAGTTACCCAGCACGAGGGGCTCAGGAGAAAGAGATGCCAGCAATGCTAACTCCCAAGAATGAGGGGCTCAGAGGCAGCTACAAGCAGGGGAGGCAAGGAGGGGGGGGCAAAGAAAGGAAATCAAACCTGATTGACAGTGAGCATAGTAACCCTGCCCCTACTCTGCAGAGGGCAGCAGGGGTCTTCCTGCCGCACTGTTGCAGACAAAGAGGGGCTCCAGTGAGGAGGAGGAGGAAGAGGGTTTAAGCAAGCTTAGCAACCGGAGTGGGGATCCCCTCCAAAACAAACGTGCTTCGTGGGTAACCTCCCAGCACGACAGAAGTGACCAAAACCTGCTGCATCCACCCAGCAGATGGAGGGGGAATAAAAACCAAACAGCCCCCGCCCGCTGCCAATCCTCAACAGAAATGCTCATGACAATGAAAACCTCGGATAGGAAGAAGAGCACGGCTGGGCGGGCAGGCAGGTGTCTTGCTCGGTTGTGGCTTGGTGGGGGAAACTTCATCCCCCCCCAAACGCTGTCCTCTCACGAAAGCAGGATGAAAACTCTGAAAAATGACAAGGAAAAAAAGTTAAAACAGAAGAGTGTCTCGTGATGGTTTTCTTCCCCACTTCCTTCTAGCAGTTTAAATATGTAAATACCACAAAAGAAAAAAACTTGGCTTTCTCCCATTTTAATTCAGAAGGGAGGAACGGGAGGATTCGGGGGGGGGGTTGTTTGTTTCAAAGGAAGGGAAAGAAGGGACTTTGGGTCTGTGGCGGGCGCAGCAGGCGAATGATGATAGTGCGCGGCTTCTGGCGTTGGGGGAGCGGTCTTTTTAAAAGAGCAAAACGAGGCAAAAAATAAAAGTCCCCCCCCTCCACCCCCAAGACCTGGATGCGGATGTGATTTTTTTTTCTTGTTCAGAAGAGACACTCTTCTGTTTTAACCTTTTTCCTTTGTCGTTTTTCGGAGTTTTCATCCTGATTTCGTGAGAGGGCAGCATTTGGGGTGGGGTGAAGCTGCCCCCTTTCCCCTCTCCAAGCGCCTGCCTGCGCTCTTCCCCTTGTCCAAGGTTTTCGTTGTCATGAGCATTTCTGTTGAGGATTGGCAGCAGGGGGGGCTGTTTGGTTTTTATTCCCCCTCCCCCGCCATCTGCTGGGTGGTTGCAGCAGGTTTGGCCACTTCTATCGTGCTGGGTGGTTACTCACGAAGCACATTTGTTTTTTGGGGATCCCCACTCTGGTTGCTAAGCTTGCTTAAACCCTTTTCTTCCTCCCTCTCACCGGAGCCCCCCTCTGTCTGCAATGGTGAGGCAAGAAGACTTCTGCCAGGCTGGGGATGATAGGGATCTTTCCTCTGTGGAGTAGGGGCAGGGTTACTATGCTCCCTGTCAATCAGGTTTGATTTCCTTTCTTTGCCCCCCCCTCCTTGCCTCCCCTGCTTGTACTACCTCTGAACCCCTCATTCTTGGGAGTTGGCATTGCCAGCATCTCTTTCTCCTGAGCCCCTCTTGGTGGGTAACTGTTGCCACCTAAGAGCTGTTTTAAAGTTAGGGAATCTTTGGGGGATAGCCAATTAGCATCCCAACACGCCCCCCTATGCCCCAATTCAATGGCAGAAGCCACACACCCCCCCCAAAGCCCCTGCAATCACCTATCAGCTTCTTTGAGTCAACCAGAAGGAGAGAAGAGGATAGAACAATGCAAAGATTCATGGCATAGAAACAGGCACAGGTTTTCCATTAAAAGTGTGGTAAGTCGGTGTATAGATAGTCCTCAACCTACAACCACAATTGAGCCCAAAATTTATGTTGCTAAGTGAGAAATTTGTTAAATGAGTTTTGTCCCATTTTATGACTTTTCTTGCCACATTTGTTAAGTGAATCACTGCAGTTGTTAAATTAGTAACACAGTTCTTAAGTGAATCTGGTTTCCCCATTGACTTTGCTTGTCAGAAGGTTGCAAAAGGGGATCAGATGACCCTGGGACACTGTGACCATCATAAATATGAATCAGTTGCCAAGCATCTGAATGTAAATCACAAGACTCTGGGGATGCTGCAACGATCATAAGTGTGAAAAATGGTCATAAGTCACTTTTTTTCAGGGCCATTTTAACTTTGAACAGTCACTAAGCGAACTGTTGTAAGTCGAGGACTACCTGTATTTTATCACTTTTTTCCTCTCTTTTTTTTTTTGATCATCAAGCTTTTGACACCTTGCTAGGCGACTGGTGGTACTCGGATATTGTCATATCCTAAAAAGTGGTACAATTGGTGAAAAGGTTGAAAAGCCCTGCTCTAAGTAAGGAACTAGCTCTATTCTGTGCCTGGAAAATGAACCAAGTCCTGACCAGGCAGCATAAAAGGTGGGGGTCTGTTTATACAGCCCTATTAAGAGTAATTCCAACAGGCACTTCCTCTGCAGACTTCTCTTTGCTATCCTTCTGTATCTGCTGTCTCCCTCAACCTCCTTCTTCAACCCCCACACAGCCCTTTAGTTAGAGCAGCCTTTTTGCTTAGCAAGCATTGTAGGCACTTACAGTCAGGAGCTGTGGCTTACTCATAAGGAGTAAGGAGTCTTTACACCACCCTCACTATCCGTCTGTTGCCAATTTCAGTGCAATCCAAGAACTTCAGTGTGTTTGTATAGCCTCCCCATTTGGTCTCAAGGCCAGGTCCAATCCATCCTTTGTGTGAGTCTGTAACTTCTCCACTATCCCATTTCTTTACTACTGTCAATCCATTTACATACAAGTTTTCCATTTTGAATCATCTTTACTCTCTTCACTTTTGTTTTCTCTTAATTGTCTAATATTCTGTATCCTATCAAATAAAACTATGCTCAAAATATCATTCAGTTAACAACACAAACTGATGCGGGTTAAAGTAAGTATCGAAAAGTATGCTATCTTAACACTCCTTTTTACCTCCCCCTTCTCTCTCTCTCTCTCTCTCTCTCTCTCTCTCTCTCTCTCTCTGTGTGTGTGTGTGTGTGTGTGTGTGTGTGCATTTGTGTGCATCCTTGCATATGCATAGGTACCTTTACAAAAGGGCCTTGAGGAACAAAAGAAGATATGGCGGCAAGTGATTAAGCAGTGCCCTCTACTGGGCAACTGGGAAGGCTTTGCAAATATACCCCTTAGCACCCTTCTGATCAAAGATGTTGCAGTAGACAACATTTGCTGTGTCTCTATTGCCTGCAGCCTTTTTTTTTTTTTTTTGCATTATAGTAGACAATGTTGTCAGACTAACTTTTGTTTTGTTTGTAGGTTCTTTTTACCTCTAGAAATCTGTCATCTGCAAAGGTTCTCTTGAGACATACTGTATCAGAAAATGCAATCGTTCGGCATTCATAAAGGACAGAGTCGTATAGCACACCTACAAATTTACCTCCACTGCCACATGTTTGGGAGTTGTTGGAAAAGAAGGGGTCAGATGGAAAGGATGCTGGAATCCAGCCCAATAGGGAGCCTTTAGTCCAGCGGTTCTCAACCTATGGGTCGCGACCCCATTTGGGGTTGATTGACCATTTCACGGGGGTCGCCAAGCAAAGCTGTCCGCCATTTTTTTTCCCCCTTTTCCGGCGGGTGTCTTACCTCCCTTGGGCTGGGCCAGCTGGTGGTTGGCCTGCTCCGTCTCTGCCACTTGCCAGCTACGCCTCGGCCAGCGCAGGGGGCGGAACCACGCATGCGCGGTGCTCCCGAGCAGGGAAAGTCCTCGACTTACGACCGGTTGGGTAGTCCTCGACTTATGACCGGTTTAGTCCTCGACTTACGACTGGTTTAGTCCTCGACTTATGACCGGTTTAGTCCTCGACTTACGACCGGTTGGGGGGTCACGGCATTAAAAAGGTTGAGAACCACTGCTTTAGTCTAAACTGCGATATATAGCTGGTAACGTTCAGGACTTGCGACCTCACATACCTAGCATAACAACATGCAGTACCTATTGAGGAATGTCACAGAGTGCTGTGTGTGAACACTAACCCATGGCAGTATGACATCCACACAAACATAGTAATTTGTGGGGTAAAATCATCCCTTGAAATCTCTTCATTGGATTTCAATTGACTGAGGTTGAGATTTTTCTTTTTTTAAAAAAAGAATATAGTATTAGAACAGGGGTAGTCAACCTTGGCTCTTTTATGACTCGTGGACTTCAACTCCCAGAATTCCTGAGCCAGCTAAGCTGGCTCAGGAATTCTGGGAATTGAAGTCCACGAGTCATAAAAGAGCCAAGGTTGACTACCCCTGTATTAGAATCTCATCATGACAAAATAAAGGAAACTTCAATGCCAGTCATTGCAAATATTGATGCAGTTCTTTTTTAAAGAGGACGTTGGTGGCTTCACAATTAAAATGGTGCCCGAGACTGATTGAAACAGTAAATGGAGTGCCAAAGCCTGCCTGGTGATATAGAAGAATGGCTGCTTACGTTCATAGAGAGCTCATAGCCGGCTAAAGTCCTGTCTGTCTGTCTTTTCACAGGCTCATTTTCAAAGGGCATCGCTGAAGGAGAAGTGGACCCTTCCTTTGGCCCTCTGGAAGCAATGCGACTCACTATCCAGACCGACTCTCCTGTGTGGATAATCTTGAGTGAGGTAATTTTTTTTAAATTTTAATTATTTAAATTTATATACCGCCCTATCTCCCTTACGGGACTCAGGGCGGTGAACAGGCAATAATAAAAAACAATAAATATTGAATAAAAAGCCTGCTCTAAAATACCCCATATAAAACCCCTAACAAAGCCCAATTGGTCATCCTGGTCAAGCTATTAAATGGGGAGGGGGTACAGACACTGACTGTTTTCTCCCACAGGGTCCTTTCAATTGCAGGCTTATCTGACTGCACAATGAGGAGTTATTATTTAATCATTCCAGCCAAAGCTTCTAAAATTGCATCTTCTTTATCTCTTAACACACAAAGTTTCCAATCAATGCTAGTAAATGCCACTGTTGCAGGCTTGGGACAAGTGGAAGTTGGACAAGTGAAAAAGTCAAGGTGTCTCATGGAGGCCTCAGCTGCTGTAGATACCTGGCACAGTTGTCCCCAGGATATATAGGTAGTCCTTGCTTACCAACCACTCATTTAGTGACTGTTCAAACTTATGGCAGCTCTGGAAAAGGAGACTTAGAACCAATCCTCAAAGTTCTGGCTATCCCAGCACCACCACCCCGGTCAAGCGAATGTGATTTGGATGTTTGGCAACCAGCTGGTACTTATGATGGTCACAGTGTCATGTGATTGCCATTTGCGACTTTCTCTCCTAGCTACTTAATGGGGAACATGCCAGGGAAAGTAACAAGTCACTCTTCTTTACAGCCTCCCTCACCCAGCAGAAGGAACTCTCAGCCCTTTCTGCTCTTCCACCACTGTCTGACTGCTGGCCTTCTTGTAAGATGCCTGGGACCTACTTAACAACCTACAGTCCTTGCTTATTAACAGCAGTGGGAAGTGTTGGGATTGTCGTAGTTAAACGATGCAGTCACATAACATTGCGTTTTACGATCATGTCTGAATTGGGAAATTCTGGTCCCAATTATCGTCAATAACTGAGAACTAGCTCTCAAAGCTGGCACAGCTGCCATCCTCCTGCAGCAAAAAGAATCCAGTCGCTACTTTGGGACATTCTTTTGCTTTCCAAGAAAAGCTCTTCAGATTGTTGCTCAAGCAAGATTAGAAGGAGCATCCTAAGATCCATTCCATCCAATGAAGGCCACTAAAGCCATTGAGTCATTATGACTCTAGTCTACAAGAACATTCCTTATCTCCATTTCTTGACTTTGAAGATTATTATTAAATTGCAGATCAGGAACTGGGCAGGAAAGAATGTTGTCTTCAAGGACAAAAGCCTGGTTGCTCACTCCATGTGGCATTTACATCCAGAAGTTTGTGGTCAGGGGAAGCGCGCCATTTCTTAGGTGCAGCCTCATCAGCTGCCATGCCATCAAAGGCTACTTGGCCTTCCGCAACAGCTTCCCCTCCAAGCTGTTGGCTTCCCGGTGTTCCTGGCAATGTTCCAATTCCATTATACCCAGATAGCTGACTGGAGTGATGGGAACTGGCATCTGGAATGCATGCAAAAACACTACACAGCTGGAGAAGATTTAATTCTTTCAACAGCTATTGGGAATCTAATAATATTGGTAATAAGATTATAACATTTGGGGGTTACCAAGTTGCTCTTGATAGTCTACTATTGTTATATTGTTCTAGGGAGTCGCAATACCATAAAGTTTAATACAATAACATTTAAGAACCACTCTTATAACTCAAACAATAGCTATAGGAAAGTCAGCAGCACACTACATTTTAAGGCCTTAAGTAAATCAGGGCATCATATTAAGCTATTACGTGTTTCATTTGGGTGGTTACGTGAACATAACCACTGTGGCTTGTAATCATAGCTTATTATTCAGCATGTTCTGCAAACAATCAGTGTTTGGATCTGTTTTAGGGTTTTACAGTAACCTCATAATTCTGTCAGATAATGAAATCCTTCCACATCACACAGAAAGAGTGTAGTTTGTAGTTTGGACAGTAGTTTTGTTACGCAACTTACTCTTTTGTAAGAGAGATAATTTATAAGCCCAAATGCTGATTGGCTGAATTCTGATCAATTTTCTTTTGTTATTCATGTACTTTCAGATATTCCTGAAAAAAGCTGACTGATACTGAAGTTACTGAAGGGAGTAATATATCCAATGGCTTTCTAGCTCTTCCATTCTTCTAAGACAGTGAAGATGCATCAGAATGAGTGAGCTACAAATGGAGCAAAGCTAGATGCGTAAAGAGCACCTCCTGCCCCAAGAACAGGAAGAAAAGTCTTGTGGTGAAATTTGGGAGAACCTTGGAGTTTTGTTACCATTCTTAAATGAAGAAGGAAAGAATTTTTCACATATAGGTGCTGGGACTCAATTACAAGAAGCACCGTTGCTGGCTTATCTCACAGTCAGTTGCCTTTGCAGCTAGAAAACAAACATAGAAACAAATAAGAACTCTAGGGATGAACGTCCTGTGTAGAAGGTGGTTTTTTTTTTGTTCTCTTGAGTAAGGACCATGTTGTTCCTATATTTCTTTCTTCTTCCTTGGACATTAAACCAGAATGTATCATTAAAAGGTACATTTAGAAGTGCAGGTTTATGGAATGTGAAGCTAACGAAAGGGAAACTTGACGGTTGAGCACTTATGGAAAAGAACCAAGATATAATAATACTTGATCTCCAACCTTTCAAGTAACCTTTGCTAGGTCCCCACCTGAAAACAAAATGCAAAGGAGAACCATTCTTAAAAATTGCAGGGGTGGCAGATGGCAGGGATAAAAAAAAGAATGTGTTAGAACTGCCATGGTTGAACATGCCTCTTTCATAAATACAGATCATGTTAAACTCTCCAGCCTTTTCATGCCTTGGGAATCAGTGCAAAGTTTGCCCTTTTAAATCTGTAATGTACTGGTTGATGTGAATTTTAAAAAAGAAAAGAAACTGTAGATCAATTCTCAAAGGATAGGGGTTAGAGTATAATTTAAAACAAAAACCCAATGTCTCTAACTATACACTGGAATGCGTTATACTACTTTCATGTGCTGTATTTTTTTATTATTGGATACCTTTGGTTTTATTCAAGAGTGTGTGCGTGAGTGTGTGTGAATACACATACGCTCACAGACATATATATATACATATATATATATATATATATAAAGGTACACTGTAGAAAGTGTTTTATTGCATTTTCCTTAAGCAGAGAAATCTGACAAGCTGAAAATATTTTGCAGGTATGTTATAACTATGTGAATGATTTGTCTTTTTGCATGAAGGTATAGCTATAGCCAAGAGATATTTTTGCAAGGGGGAAAACGTCTATTAAAAGCAAAACTTAGCCATTTCCTCTGCATGCCAGTGTCTGTGCAATACAAAGAATATTAGCATACCAAAACTGGGCATTTTACTTCCTTAAAAATACCCATTATAAACTAGAAGATAGGTGTTTTGTCCCCTAATAAATGTTTTTATAATTTATAATTCACCTTCATCTTTCCTAGGCCATGAACTTGCATAATCTTACTTAACTAGCAGCCTTGCTGGATCAAATGAATGGCCATCTCATCTACTATATTGGGCAATGAGAAGACCTCCGCTTGGATTGCAGAATATCTATCTGACATGAAAGTTATTTATCTTTTCAACCAATTTAAACAAAGCCATCTAATAGACCTATAACTTATCGAATATTTTAGATTGGTCACTTTTCAGTTCTTTGGTAAGATTTAAAGACCTGGAACATATTTTATAAGAACTGCAACTTCACATTTGATCTCTTTTAAGACTCTTAATATCATCTGAATCTAGTGATTTCTTCCATTTGTCAAAAAGATCTAGAAGTACGATTCCCAACTTAACATCGAGGGATGTCAGTATACTTTTAGGCATCTTTAGGCCACTCACTAGTCTTTCTGTTTCAGTTGACATTTTATATTTCCAAGACATTATTTCAATTAAAAGAAATACAACCTATCCAGGGGGAAAAAAGACCTAGCTTGATTTTGGGCGTTGGGCCTAATATAAGCCCTACCCCCCAAAATAAGCCCTACTTAAGACCCTGCCCACTCCATCCTACCGTAGGTTTTTGGGTAGGTCGGATTGCGTTCCTCCTCTCCCCCTGCCTTGCCTGCTGCCAGTGCCGCCACTGTGAGGTGGCCTGAACATTAAGAGAGCCGGGACCTGAGGCAAGCAGAGGCCGCCTCCTTTCTATCCCTGCCCTGGATTGGGGAATCCAGCAGGCAGGCGGGGGTGGGGACTGGTCAAGGCCTCAACCAGCAGCTTCTCTCTTTCACCTTCACCCCGAAGCAGCCTCCGGAGATGGCCTGTACTGCCCCACGGGCTTTGCCGGCTTTCTCTTCCTCTGCGGAAAGGCAGGAAAGAAAGCTGGGCGTCCCGAGACATCCCACTCTGGGAGGCAACTCAGGTTTCCCTCAGTGGGGGAGGAAGGCTTTAGAAACTGCCTTTTCATTTACATTCATCATCAATATTGTAATCCGTCCCTTTATTTTTCAAAAAAATGATTTACCATGATTAGCTTCGTTGATTGCCAGTGGGAAGGCACGGTGTGAATTCTGCGCATGAGCCACAGAAATACAGACACTCACACCCTCAAAGCTCACGCCGCTTCCTCACTCGGGACGCACCACTGCTTTGCAGGCGCGTTCAACTTTGTGGCTCAGCTAAACTCTTCAGCTGCGGCAGGCCGCAGTTCCCATCAGCTTCAAGAAGCCTGAGTAATGGAAAGCTTAGGCCAGGTTCCACGCAGCTGAAGCAATCTGGCTCACCCAGGGTCATCCCAGTCCTCCAGCTCCGCCGTACATGTGGGATGACCCTCCCATGAGAGCCAACCTGACCCTGGGCGAGCCGGATTGCTTACAGGGAGAAGCTACGGGTTGCAGGAGGATGACTGCAAAAGGCACACGCGGATCCCTCAGCTCCTGGAGGTATTTACGGTGGAGCTGGAGGACTGGGATGGGCTGAAGCTAATGGGAACTGCAGCCCGCCGCCGCTGAAGAGTTTAGCTGAGCCACAAAGTTGAACATTCCTGCAAAGCAGTGGCGCGCCCCAAGCAAGGAAGCGGCGTGAGCTTTGAGGTTTTGAGTGTCTGTATTTCTATGGCTTGTGCGCAGAATTCACACCACACCTTCCCATTGGCGATCAAGGAGGCTAATCGTGGTAAATACAAATCATTGTTTTGAAAAATAAAGAGACGGATTACAATACTGATGATGAATGTAAATGAAAAGGCAGTTTCCAAAGCTTTCCTCCCCCACTGAGGGAAACCTGAGTCGCCTTGTGGGGCGGGGCACCAGTTGGGCTAGGCCTTGTGGTAAAAAAATAAGACACCCTCCAAAAATAAGCCCTAATGGGTTTGGACCAAAAATAAATATAAGACCCGGGCTTATTTTTGGGGAAACATGGTAGGAAACTGGCATGCTCTGAAATACACGGCTATCTTCCAGCATCACCTTCATTTCCAAAAATCTTCTGGGCCTCAAATGGATATGAAAGGGCAAATATAAATAGGAGCAGGAACATACAAATGGCAAGTAGTAATTTGGTAAATCAGAGTTTTTTGCATGTTTATATCCTTGGTAGCAGATAGTGGTGTGATTTGTCAGCGATAAGACTGATCAGTATAAATATGGGCTGCCGTAGTTTAGACTTACTGAAGTTTGCTCAGCAGCTAAGGGCAACCCCATATAGAGTGAATTACAGTAATTTAAATAAGAGATGCTCAGGGTATGACTTGCTGTCCTCGCTAAAGCTGGTCCTTAGGTTATAACCATTCACTCAGTGAACATTCAAAGTTATGACGCTGAACAAAGGGGGACTTACGTCCAGTCATCGGGCATTCTGACCATTGCATGGTCCCCACAATCATATGATCACAATCTGAGCACTCAGGTGCCCTGGTTATGATTACAATATTGCAGTGAGCTGTGGCCACATGGTCTTCATTTGGAACCTGCCCTGACAGCTTCCCACAAGCAAAGTCAAAAGAGAAACCAGCAGGGAAGACCAAAGTCACCCCCACTCTTTTTCTCCTAAGAGTCCTTCTGCAGAATATGAGATCCCAGGAATCTTGTATTCCACAGTACTCCCCACCCACCCATGTTCCTTAGACCCTGTCTGCAGTCCCTGCCAGCCCACCCATGCTCAGTAGCACTTGCCTGCAGCACTGCTTGCCTAGGATTTCAGTCACCTAAGTCCTCTGTTAACGACCCACATGGTCTCAGGGTTATGACAGTAACTGGGATTGCTGTTGCTTTACAACCACATCATTTAGGAATAAGGATTCCTGTCCTAACTGCTATTACAACCCAAGGATTACCTATGTACATCCTATTGCAGGAAACTGGCTGCCCTTTTTCAGTTGCATCTACTTTTGGATTCAGAGCCAATAAGGACACCAGTATGGGTAATCGAGGTTTTATTCCAGGGCAATATGAAAAACAAAGGAGAAAACAATCAAATACAACGTACAAAGAACACAAGGCTAACATCTAAGAAGCACTGAAAGTATACTCTTACAAAGAGCATATTACTAATATCTAAGAAAGACAAAGAAATCTTGCACTTTTTCTGTTTGTCAGGAAACTTCTCCATGTCAGCAAATGTATATTAACTCCCAGGTTAGGTCTGCTCTACAGTTCCACTCTACAGGGGCTTCTGACTGGTTTATATAAATCATAGGTAATAATCGTATCTATATACAGTATTTCTGCCAAGGACAGGGTGGATTGGTGCATCTTATCAAGCAGTCCACTTGTCCTTGCCAAGAACAAGGAGGAGAAGTTTATCTTTTATCTTCTCTTATCCTTGAAAGGCCATACTAAGGGCAAAGAGTGCCTGTTTACTTCAGGTGGTTCAAGCCAAGAACAGAAAGAGTTCCACCACTATTTTGAAGTTTGGAATCAACTAATCTAGGGTGGAAATACTCAAATGCATTTCAGTGTGCAGCTATTATATGGAAACATAGAATTTGGCACACAGCACTACTCATTTTTGCCTTGCCAATCTTCCAGTGGGACCTCCATTATGCTGGCTCATTAGCTTAAGCTAAGCAAAGACTTTCTTAGTCATGGCATTCAACTGTTCCTCTAGGACAGTGCTTTTCAACCTTTTCACAGATTTTATCACTTTTAGGATATGACAGTATTCAAGTACCACCATTCTTAGCAAGGTATCAAAAGTTTGATGACCAAAAATAAAAGGGGGGGAAAGTACTAGTTTTAATTTCTTTGGTGGCAGTTCCTTTGCTGAATCACTTTCCCTTTGCACTGACGATTGTATGATGAATTGATCTGTATTTATTAATATCCACCACTACCTTGGTGGTAAGGTGGCTGGTCGGCCCTTCTTCCTCTCTCTCTCTCTCTCTCTCTCTCTCTCTCTCTCTCTCTCTCTCTCTCTCTCTCTCTCTCTCTCTCTCTCTCTCTCTCTCTCTCTTTCACATCCTCCTTCGTTGATTCTTCTGCTTGTCTCACAGAAGCCTCCTCTTCTCTCTCTGTTTCTCCTCACTGCTTGCTGGGCTCTCCTTGCACAGCCTCTGCTCCTTCACTTGATCCTCTGCTTGTCTCACAGAAGCCTCTCTCTTTCCCCATAGTCTTTTTCTCCTTTCCCCCTTCCCTCCCGCCAAAACCTCCTCCTTTTATATTCTCTCCTCTCTCCCTGTCCTCCTCCTTTTCTTTTCTGGGTGCACCACTCTCGGGCTCAGGGAGAGCTCTAGCATCGGTCACTACCCCAGTCTCACTCTCCCACACAGTCACCCAAACCCCAACTGGCCATTGCACACACCACTGATCAGCTGGAGCTGTGCACGGTGATCCTGGGGCCTCTGCTGAGCCTCAGTAGCCCTGCAGTTCCAGCTGACTCTCTCACCCCAGGGCCTGTCTGCTGCTCCTGGTGATAGCGGAGGTTGTCGGAAGCGCCTATCAGCTGGAGCTGTGGGTGCAGATCCAGGGCCCTCAGCAGAGCCCCAGCAACACCTCAGCTCCAGCTGATTCTCTGCCTGAAGATTGTGTGTGGTTGCCGGCCACCCCTCCCCCCAGGCCGCTGGAAGCACCAATCAGCTAGAGCCGTGTGCACTGATCCAGGGCCCTCAGCAGAACCCCAGCTCCAGCTGACTCTCCCCCAGGCTTCTTCCCGCTGCTTCAGCTCATTTTCCCCCACACACACTTGTCTATGTCGCATACCACCTGCCAGGTGCCAAAATACCACTCTAGAAGGTGCTATAACTTCAGGAGTTCCAAAGGTGTTTTTCAAAGTTCTGAACTGAAGAAGCTTTTTGGATGAGAAGCCAAACATCTTCAAGGAAAAAACAAGGGAAGTCCAGTTGCCTTTTGCAAAACGCTTTTAGGACAACCGTGACCTGGACGACTGAGAATCTCCATAGACATTTATGAATTCAGGAAGATTCCCAAGTTGCCAATCTGCTCTCTGTGTAGCTTAATTTCAATAAGCTTGAAAATGTTATAATCACAGAAAATCTTGGCTTCTAAATTAGCAGCCACCCCATCTTGTTCTGGTTGATTCTGAGTCTGTTTCTCCCCCTCCAAATCCTGACAGCCTCCAGGCACTGCTCAGGACACTTTTTGCATCTTCAGTTTGTCTGAAATGGAGATGTACAAGTGGGGATCATCAGCATATTGATGACACCACTTTGTGAACTCACATGACGTCTTTCAACTTCGTATAGTAGTAAACAAGATAGGGAAGACCCCAAGTCACTCCATAATAGAGTGTCCTACTGACTCTTCCCTCACCAGATTGGATCCTCCCCAGTACATGGGGTGGAGCTATAGTTAAAATAGTACCTACAATTCCCAATCTTTTAACTATTAAAGAAATATGAATACAAGAGAGAAAAGAATAAAATCAAGACAATTAGATTTTTTTTTCTTTTAATGACACTCTAATGCCTTGCATCGGTTGGAGTTGGGCCGACTGAATGGAGCCAGGCATTTAAATGTCCGGATGCCCGTCCTGACGCCTACGCGGAGTTCACAGCAAATATTTTCTCTTTGCACCCACAGAGGGGAACATCTGCCACTACCTAGGATTGAACTCACAGCCTCCTGATTGTGAGGTGAAAGACAATTGGAATTACAGTGAAGAAAAAAAATCAGCTTAATAATTGAAAACTATGGTAAAAGAGTAAATCTTCTCATGAACCTATTCATATATAACCTCATTCCTGCAACTGGATGTGTCTTTTCTGAGAAAAGCCCAATAAGTGTTCTTTAAAAGAAACTTCAGTTTCATCCATGGTTCCTAACAATCATTTCAAGTTAGTTTTACTCAGGTTTAATTCTGGTTGTCTTCCAGTAGACTGGATCCCATGAGCATAAGATCTTAATGCAAGACTTTGATTCCAACGACATTGAATCCAGACCTTTACTGGCTCTCTTTTTGTCTCATGTTCCTTGTTCAAAGCATCAGAGACTACCTAATAGCACTTCATGTATTATTCAGAATTTTACCTTGTAGGTATAAGTCTGTTACAATTTAACCAATTTTTTTAACCCACAGGAAATAGATATAACAATACTACTATGAAGAAAGCCAGAGGAACATTAACAGAAAACAAAAATACATTTCTAGAAAATCAAAACTATTTTAATTTGGAAAAAAAGGAGAAATGAAAGTTGAAAACTAAGGCACAATCACCAAGTATTTCGTCAGCTGAAAGGGGTGAATGGTTGATTTCAAAGCACTTTTAAGGAATCAAAAGTATCGCACAAAATGGACAAGTAATCCCACTATGGACAAGCCAATAAGAATGAAAAGAACTCCAGCGCTGAAATACATGGGGCCCAATCTGTGCAAATAGAAGGGAAAAAAAACCCAGCTAGAGTTAATCGAGGCTGGCTGTTGCCACAGTAATGTCAGTACTCTCACAAATAGCTTCCATAGTAACTTGGTAAATAGACTGAGACAAACCCTGCAGATTCGAGCTGCATTACTGGAGAAGGATTTAAAGAATACCCATCTAGCAAAATTAACTGATTGACTTGCAACTACTAGCGTTATCACCAGACATGGTATGCCCTTGAGCTGATCTAGATAGGCACAATTCTATACCTTATCTTCTTGGACTAACCACGGAAGGATAGGCAATTTCTGGCGGTTTCTTTTCTTTTCTTAAAATACCAGGGGGAGATGATGTAGAACAGGGATGGGGAACGATGGCCCTTTTATGACTTATGGACTTCAAGTCCCAGAATTCCTGAGCCAGCCATGTTGGCTCAGCAATTCTGAAAGCTGAGGTCCACAAGTCATAATGGGGCCGTAGTTCCCCACCTCTGATGTAGAATGAAAGAGCTGTTCCAAAATGCTGTGTTTTCGTTATCTTAATTATCAATGAAGTCCTTAATCTGTGTCAAATCTATATCCCTTGAGAGCTCATGGGGTTAAATATAAAATTAGTATATTCCTGGGGGCTACTTAGCAGTTAGGAAGTTGGGGGAGGGAAACAACCTAATTTGTTTTATGCAAGGGATGGTTTTTGTACTGGAAAACATTAGCTTGCAGTATGTTACCTATCTACAGCCTAAAGCAATCAAATTCAGAGATGGATTTGTGTTGCTCTCAAGGCTACAAATTCCACCTTGAAGATCAGAAAAATTACTTGTCTGAGAGACAATCTATTTGACGTACTTCACACAAGGATTACTCACCTTCTTTCAGCAGAATGCGCATATCCTCTAAAGTATTGATAGCGAGCATAAAGGTAAATTAGTCCACAGAAGGCAGCCAAAACTACAAAGAAGGCAATAATCAGATACTTAGAGTTTAACAAATATTAATTTCAATAAGAAATTCATAAAAAGGAGGGCCTTTTTTCTTTAAAAAAAAGTCTGAGGCATCTCAAGATCAGGTCACAAGTACAGCAAATTAGGTTTGTAGCTGGGATACATCCTCATTTTTGCATTGATGGAGTGATATATATTGATGTGTGTGTGTGTGTGTGTGTGTATATATATATATATATGTTTTCTGAGGTTTTCGCGGGTGTTTGTATGTAGGTCTTTGGTTATTCGGGTTTTCTCCCACGTAAAATTGGAAGTGTCTTGGCGATGTTTCGACGAAGTCTCATTCGTCATCTTCAGGCTGGTGTTTTTGGCTTCGTGCTTCTAGGAGCAATGTGTGATAGCAGCTGTTTCTTCCTTTTAACTGCCAGTGGGGGTATGAACTGATTGGGTGGGAGCTTGGCTGTGTTCTGATTGGGTGGAGGTGTGTTCTGATTGGTTAGGAGCTTGGCTGTGTTCTGATTGGATGGGGGTTGACTGTGGTCTGATTGGATGGGAGTGTGTTCTGTTTGGGAGGGGGGCTTTGTTGTGCTCGGGTTAGTCTGAGTTTCAGGGGGATTTGAGATGGTGGGCTGCGTTGCTGCTGTTTGGCTTCGCGTTCGTGGTCGTGCCACCTCTTCATGGTGGGTGTCAGTTTGTTTCATGTATGGATTGGAGGGATTTAAAGTGGCTAATGATGCAGCTGTGGTCTGGCTTCTGGTTTGTGGTCGTGCCTCATCATCGGTGTGGGTTTGGGTTTGCTTTTTGTGTGGATGTTTGGTGGTGACATCCTGTGTGGTTTTCGTGAGTGTGGGTCTGGTGTCATTCTTTGTGTTAGGGACTCATTTGTCAATAAGGGCGGGTTTCCAAATGGCTGGTAGGCAGGAGGTATCATCTCGTTTATTCATGCTGTGTGGGCGTTTTTCTATCTCGATGGCTTCTCTGATTATTCTGTTGTTAAAGTGTTCAGTTTTGGCGATAGTTCTGGTTTTTTTAAAGTCAATTTCATGTCCTGTGGCTTTGAGGTGTTGGACTAGGGAAGAAGTTGGTTCCTCTTTTTTGAGTGAGTTTTTGTGTTCTTCAATGCATGCACATATTCTTCTGTTGGTTTGTCCGATGTATGTGGTGGGGCAGGCAGTGCATGGGATTTCATATACTCCTTGATTTTCTAACTCAATTTTGTCTTTGGGGTTTCTTAGGATGGTGGATATTTTTTGGTTTGTGCAGAATGCTGTCTTGATGTTGTGTTTGTGGAGGATCTTGCTGATTCTGTCTGTGGTGCCTTTTATGTATGGGAGGAGGGCTTTGCCATTTTCTTGTTCTATGTCTTGGATTTTAGTTGGGGTTTCTTTTTGGATTAGGTTGGTAATCTTGTTTCTTTGGAATCCGTTGGATGTTAGTACGTTAGTGAGAGTGTGTAATTCGGTTTTTAGGTGTTGTTCATCAGCTAATCATTTTGTTCTGGAGATGAGTGTCTTGGCTACGGAGTTAATCTGTGCTGGGTGGTGGTGTGAGAGTGTGTACAGATAGCGGTTTGTGTGTGTTTTCTTCTAATAGATGGTGTGTCCTAGGGAGCCATTGGATTTCTTGTAGACTAAGATATCCAGGAAGGGAAGTTGGTTGTTACCTTCTGTTTCCATGGTGAACTGTATTTTGGGATGTAGGCTGTTGAGGTGTGTGAGGAAGTTGTCCAGTTTTTCTTTCCCATGTGGCCAGATTATGAAGGTATCGTCTACGTATCTGAGCCAGAGTTTGGGTTTGTGATCAGATTTTTCTAGAGCTTGGGTTTCAAATTGTTCCATGTAGAGGTTTGCAATAACAGGTGAGAGAGGTGATCCCATGGGTGCTCCTTCTATTTGTTTGTATTTTTGTCCATTATAGATGAAGTATGTGTTGGATAGGCAGTGGTTGGTCATATCTAGGATGTGCTTGGGGGGGTTATATTTGTTTTGGATAGCTGTCAAGGCTTCTTTGATTGGTACTTGGGTGAAGAGGGATATGACATCAAAGCTCACGAGTAGGTCGCTGAGCTGTAAGTTTTGTTTCTTTATGATCTCTATGAATTGGAATGAGTTTTTTACGTGTGAGGTGATGGATGCTGCATAGGGCTGTAGTTGTTTGGCGAGAAATTTGGCTAGGTTTTGTAGAGGTGAGCCTATGGAGCTAACTATGGGTCTAAGAGAGGTTCCTTCTTTGTGTATCTTGGGCAGACCATAGAGCTTAGGGCATCTGGATGATTTCTCTCTAGGAATGATTCTTTGCTGGATATCTTCGCTGATGGGGGAGGCTTTTATTTTGGATCTAGTGGTTTTTTCCAGGTAGGTGGTGGGATCTGTGTTTAAGGGTTTGTATGTGGAGTCTTGGAGTAGGTTGGTTAATTTGGTTTGGTAGTCAGATGTGTTCATAACCACCGTGACATCTGCTGGTAGGATTATTATGCTGGTGTCTTCTTTCAGGTTAAGTAGTGCTGTCTGTTCCTCTTTGTGTAAGTTGCTTTTGGGTGGCTTGCTGGTGCAGAGGATGTTGGTGATTTCGAGTCTGATTCTGTTAGCGTCGTTGGGGTTGATTTTGGTCAGGCTGGTTTCAACTCTGCATATAATGGTTTCAGTGGGGATGTGTTTGGGAGCGACTGCAAAGTTGAATCCTTTGGAAAGGACATTGGTTTCGGCTTTGGTATATATATACACACACACATACACAGTGAAGGGGGGTAGTCTTGCCTTTCACCAGGCAAAAAACAACCTTGCCTAGATATTCATTCACCAGCTACTTGGAGTGGTGGAAACTTTTACAGCTTAAGGGGACTCGCACCTGCCTTGCTTTAACAATGAAACAGACAATAAAATTCTGCAAAAGTCACTACTTAAAAAGATCTTTTGTGACAACTGATTGAGAACTAATTAATAAAAGAGTCCTTAAATCACAATTTCTCTATCAACCTTTATTTTTTTACTTATAAACTGTCTCAATTGCCAAAGTGACTCTAGGAAATATACCTTTCTGAAAAATCAGAAAAAAAATCATTAACAAAACCAATATCATAAAAATATTTGGAAAGGAAAAACACCAAACCTGTTCTTTGGTCTGCTTGCTAGCCAGGTCTGTAGAATTTAAATCATGTAAAGGAGCACTGTTATCTAGATGCTGCCATTACCTATTAGCACAACTGTAAAGATTTTTAGGCAGAAACAATAGCTTTAATTCTTGGCTTCCCATGTACCTTGAGCCTACAGAATATAGTACTTGTTCTTCCCTACACTAGCCTGATCCAGATGTGATCTATTTTGCCCAAACTTCTTGTGAAGCTTCTGTCAAATGTGAGATTATAGCAAGACACAATAACTGTGTCCTTCAATAGCAATAGTGTCTCACATATACAGGTAGTCCTCAACTTACAACAATTCATTTAGTGACTGTTCAAAGTTGCAATGGCACTAAAAAAGTGAGTTATGACTGGTTTTCACACTTACAACCTTTGTAGCATCTCCCATGGTGACATGATCAAAATTCAGATGCTTGGCAACTGACTCATATTTATGACGGTTGCAGTGTCCCGGGGGAAGTCACGTGATCTCCTTTTGTGACCTTCTGACAAGCAAAGTCAATGGGAAAGCCTATTCACTTGATAACCATGTTACTAGCTTAACAACTGCAGTGATCCACTTAACAACTGTGGCAAGAAAGGTCGTAAAATGGGGCAAATTCACTTAACAAATGTCTTGCTCAGCAACAGAAATTTTGGACTCAATTGTGATGTCAAGGATTATCTGTAATTAATCTTCTTAAGCTTGTTCTCCTGTGTATTATCCTATTACATCATTTACAGGTAGTGAATTTTAGATTAACAGTGGAAAGCATCAGATTGGCCATAGGTACCCCACAGCATTTTGGGGCAATCAGATAAAGTGGGAGCCCCTGTGCAGGTCATACCAAAGTCAGTAGGAGATACCGAAAACACCCCAGGGAAGCCCAAGGTATATCGTCTCTACCACTTGCAAGCTTGAGGCTTTCCTTGATGTAAAGTCTACCCGGCTACTGGATTTTAATACTTAACTATTTATTTACAATGCAGTTACATCAGATAAACATTAAAAATAAAAATAAAAAGCGGTGGGGGGGATTTTTAAAAGTTGTCCAGTTTCTCACTTATTCTTCTATATTTTTATTTGCAGAAAGGACATCACAATTGAGAGATTCTGAATTAGGATTTTATCTCTTACCTTGATGGGAAAAGATTCCAGCCACCCATAAGAGGGAGAGAAATATTGGGAAATATTCTGAGCAATTTGCTCTAATAAAACAAAGGAGAAAACAATCAGATTGCTGCTGATGGGGAAAAATAATTGCGACGGAACAAATCTGTCACATTTGCTCTGATTCTCATTTTCTTGACCTCTATGTTCATTTCAGCCCACTGCTGCATCCATTCACAAATTCATCTCAGACCACTATAGACAAACACGTGTACACATTATCAGAACATTTCTCTATGCTATTTTGCAAATCACAATATTTTTGCAACTCATGCATTATTTCCCTACTTCTGAAAAGTGGATCTTTTTGTTCCAGTCTAAAAAAGAAATCACTATGATTATGTCCTTATTGCTGAATTGCATGCTTGGTGAGTAGTAACAATTGCAAATTCCTTTTGATTATACGGATAAAAGGTTTTCCTTTTAAAAGTGGGCTTACATTCTAAAATCTGACCAACTAGAGACAAGGGAAAAAATGGGACCGAAATGGAGGTTAAAAAAACCTGGAAGATGTGATCATTACAGTATTGAGGTATAATTGCATAGAAACTGAACATTTGCCTCAGAAGTTTTATGGAAACAATAAGTTTTGAAGAGGAATTGCTTATAATTGGTTCTAATCGTTATCATTCTATAGCAGAATCTCTTTTGGCAACAAAAATAAATCGTTACAACAACAAAGCATCACAGGAATAAAGCACCACACTCCATGCAAGGAAATTAGAAAGTGAAGAAAAATAAAATGAGCTTTGTCTGCTGCTGGAAAGATAACAAAGTAAGCATTAGTAGACCCATTTGAAGATGGTATTCCCTAGCGGTTGCAGCTTGGGGATGGGGGGGGATTTTTAAAATGCCATATTCTAGAGTTTATTGCCCAAAGCATGTGAAGATACTCAAAATTGAGCCTCTGATTATAGGTTAGGTACCACTATACGGGGTAGGGTGATATGTCTGTAAAGATCATGGTGTCTAGCATGAGGACCTTATTGGTGAATAAAGTAGACCTGGGATCTGTTCCAACATTGGCATAAAGGAAGCAGAACTGCTCATTTCCATGTATATCCTCCTACGTACCTTATTTTGCAACTGAACTGCAATAGATTGAATAGAAGGAGTTTCATTATCACAAATAAACCATTATCTAACCTGATCTGACCTTTTGATCATTTCCTCCCTTAAAGGGAAAGTGCAACTAACTTCTCCTAGAAGGGAAGGTTGAAAAGTGTGGGCATTTCCAATGAAAAGGCTCTCCCTTATTATATACCCTATCCAAACCACAAATAAAACAGGAAACTGGAAACAGAATTTTATCATCTGATCTCTGAGTAAGGATGAACTGCAAAAGTTAACAGCTAGTTAAATGTCCAGAAATAAGCAGGAAGTCAGTGCAGTTCACTCAGTATAAAAAGAATATATATTCCCTCTGGCAGCATTTTGAACCAATCAAACTCACATTTTGGAGCTGCCAGTCATCTTAGGAACATCTTGTGGCAATAAGTAATTAGCAAGTGCACATCTCATTGGAAGCGCCAAAGTCAGAAGATAGCAGGTTAAAAATTCAGTCCATTTGATTTTAAAGATAGCAAATACTTCTGTTTATGAACAAGTGCAAAGAACTGGACACTTTTAGTTGACTTGATGGGTCTGGAGCTGTGTTTCTCAACCTGGCCACCCTCCAGATGTGTGGGCATCACCTCCCAAAATTCTCAGCAGAGGCCATGCTGGCTAGGGAATTTGAAGGTTGCCCCATGTCGGAGCAAGTTATCTGGAACATCCCATATTAGGAACAAACTGGGAATCCCTCCACTATGGAAAGCAGGATACTTTAGCAAAAAAGCCACAGCCAAGAAAACAAGGCCCTCATTTCCTCCCTCTCTTTGCTCAGTGCAAATCAGCCCCTCCCACTGGTACTTTGCAAGGGAGATGGGTGTTTGTCTGAAATGTGTAGAATGCAGTTAGTAGTTATCACCAAACGGTATTTTATTATGAAAAACCTGTGTTTCCCTTTTCTCATTGAACACAGCGTTACAGCCATGTGGAAATTCAGCAGGACAGATTCCATTAACCACTTGTGACAAGCTTTACCATGCCTTGAACAATTACTATTTATTTATAATCCACCTTCATTATTTTTATGATTAACTTGAGGCAATGAACATACCTAATACTCATTTCTCCTCCTCTTTTCCCCACAATAATAACTCTGTGAGGTGGGTTGGGCTGAGAATGAGTGACCAGCCCAAAGTCTCCTGCCAGACTTCATGCCCAGGGTAGGAATAGAACTCATTGCCTCCTAGTTTACCAGCCTGATGCTTTAACCACTAGACCAAACTGGCTCTAAAGCTTTGCTCCTGGAATTATGCTGTCCCATAGAAAATGTAAGGAAGGAGTACATTTTCTAGTGAGAAGGAGTGGGGTGACATGACAGCAGTCTTCCAGTATTTGAGGGGCTGCTGCAAAGAAGTGGGGGGTCAACTATTTTCCAAAGCACCAGAAGGCAGGAGAAGCACTGGATGGAAACTAATCAAGGAGAGACGCAATCTAGAACTAAGGAGAAATTTCTTAAGAATGAAAACAAGCAGTGGAAACAGCTTGCCTTCAGAAGTTGTGGCTGCCCCATCACTGGAGGCTTTTAAGAAGAAACTGGACAGCCACTAGTCTGGAATGGTATAGGGCAGGGGTAGGCAACCTTGGCTCTTTTATGACTCGTGGACTTCAACTCCCAGAATTCCTGAGCCAGCGATGCTGAGGGGAAAGAGAGAGGTTTCCAAGCTGAGCCATGCTGGCTCAGGAATTCTGGGAGTTGAAGTCCATGAGTCATAAAAGAGCCAAGGTTGCCTACCCCTGGTATAAGGTCTCCTGCTTGAGCAAGAGGTCCCTTCCAGCTCTGTTCTTCTGAATTTCTGAACATTGTGTTTCATTTTATGTCATTAGAGAGGATTTGTACAGGCATTTTCTGCTTAGAATGTGCAACATTCTAAAACAGTTTTAATACCTTCGTGGAAAGCAAAACAAGAGACATTTTCCGGACCTCCCAGTTGCTCCATATATCAATATTTGTCAAGATCCTCCCTTTTGTCTAGAATTAGAAGAGTGGCATTTTAATGCCCGATGTTCATTGCAGAACTGCAGTCTGAAAATAGGTTCATGAGAAAAATGAAAGGAAGTTGAAAGTTGTGGCAAGGGCATACTTGAGAAAGTGGAGTAAAGAAATTGCTGAAGTGGCTTGACCATGCAGAAAGAATGAATGAAAATCAAACCACAGAGGAAATACAAATGAAGAGAGAATCAACAGATTGAGAGGAAGAAAGCTGACAAAGTCACAATTGGATGGAGAGGATGAGATCCTAAAAAAAAGAGACAAAAGAGAACCTCTAAAGCAGGGATCTGCAACCTTGACAACTTTAAAATTTGTGGACTTCAGCTCCCAGAATTCCTCAGCCAGCATAGCTAGCTGAGGAATTCTGGGAGCTGAAGTCCACAAATTTTAAAGTTGTCAAGGTTGCAGACCCCTGCTTTAAAGAACAAAAAGTAAGAGGTCACCAAGTCAGAAAGCCTGGAAAGTTCTAGCAAATGTGTTAGTATAAACTAGATCCAGCTGTGCTTTCTTCTCCCCCCATTTCATAGTTTATTTGAGTTTTTCCTTACTTCTTTTATGCACTTTGCCTAACATAATTTACCTTGAAAGGGAATGGCTTGATTGCTGCTTCTAAATGCATTTCAAAGGGGGGGGGATGTTTTGTTTTGTTTTTTTTTAAAAGCAGCATTTAGCTTACTGTGCTCTGAAGATCCTTTCAAATTCTGGTGGGCCTGAAGTGATGGGAGGAGAGACTTTGAACTTCCTCCGAAAGACGATCACCTGAATGGCAAAATAGGCTGGATGGGGACAAAAGGTAAAGAGAGGCTCATTATTTTTTCTGTTGAAGGAAAACAGCTGGGTCATTTGCATCAGCAAACACTGCTCACAACTGAATATACAAAAGCAGAACACAAGGAAAGCCTCAGAAGGATCCACAGCCATCACTTGATTCTTATCAGCTTCTTCCTCCCTTTCCACATTAATGGGCTGGGCAGAATTTTACCTTCAAGTGGTCAGATTACCCAACATTTCCAACAAAAGGATTCTATTGTACATCTGTGGGCATTTATTCTATTTATTTCTATAGGCCTAATGGTGAAGACTCTCTCCTCCCACTCGGAAGGTTGAGAGTTCAATCCTTGGTAGCGGCGAATAAGGTGCAAATAAAAAATATCTGCTGCGAACTCCTATGTAGGTATCAGGAAGGGCACCTGGCCAGTAAATTCTCATCTCCATCCAGTCTCCCTGACTCTACCCTGAATAGAGACTACAGGGTCATAAAAAGGGAGTGTTTTTATTTGTATCCTGCCTTTATTATTTTTTACAAATAACTCAAGGCGATGAACGTACCTAATACTTCCTTCTCCTATTTTCCCAACAACAACAGCCCTGTGAGGTAGGTTGGGCTGAGAGAAGGACTGGCTCAAAGTCACCCATCTGGCTCTCACAGCTTAGCGGGGTCTAGAACTCACAGTCTCTTGTTTTCTAGGCTGGTGCATCAACCACTTGACTAGACCAATCACTTTTGCTTTGGCTTACTTGTCATGGGGACAAACATGACAGATTCTTCAGTGGCTAGGAAGATGATTGACAGATAGAGCCCCAGTTCTGTAAGGGCCGCTTGGGTTGAGCAACTGTGGAAGGTTAATGAAACCCTCCCTTCCCAAGTGGGGAAACTGCCCCCCCACCTCCAAACTCTTTCCTCTCCTACCATCTCTCTTTTCTGCTGCTGTCCTATGATGTTATTTAACTTTATCTCGGCAGTATTTTAAAATGCTTTCTGTGGCATCTATTTCAATGTTTTATTTTACATTTTTTAAAAAATTAAATGTAAAAACACTGTATTTCTTTTGCATGTAGCCTTACAGCTAATAGTTATGGAGCCTTTATGAAACGCCTGGAATAAATAAAACAACGTATTTTGTCACCACTAAAGTCTACAAACATGCCATTCTTAAAGGGTTAATGTAATGTTTTTATTATTGTTGTTGCAGATCAACACCATCAAGGTTATTAGGAGGGAGTCAAGCTATTTTCCAAGGCGCCTGAAGGAAGGACAAGAAGCAACGGATGGAAACTAATCAAGGAGAGAAGCAACCTAGAACAGTGTTTCTCAACCTTGACAATTTTAAGGCATGTGGACTTCAACTCCCAGAATTCCACAGCCAGCAATGCTGGCTGTGGAATTCTGGGAGTTGAAGTCCACATGCCTTAAAATTGTCAAGGTTGAGAAACACTGACCTAGAACTAAGGAGAAACTTCCTGACAGTTAGAACAATTAACCAGTGGAACAACCTGCCTCGATAGGGTTTCCTGCCTGAGCAGGGGGTTGGACTAGATGACCTCCAAGGTCCCTTCCAACATTATTATTATTATTACTATTACTATTACTATTATTATGGATCATCGCACAGTCAGCCAGATGTTCAGACTGGATTTGGCATTTTGTCTACCTATCGAGTCCTTACCAAGGACCTGGGATATGCAGATGTGGATGTTTGATGGTATTATTATTATTATTATTATTATTATTATTATTATTATTATTATCATTATCATTATCATTATCATTATCATTATCATTATCATTATCATTATCATCATCATCATCATCATCATCATCATCAAGTAAAAAGTAAAGAAAACATAACATAAAGTACTGACAAAGGTGTCCCTGGAAACATTAAATAAAGTGTATGTGTGTCTGTGTTTTACTTAACATTTTCACTAGCCACTTCATATCCTAATATTCATATAGTAGGAACAAATTGCAAGGAACAAATTAAAAAGCTTTGACTCCACACCTTTAAAATCTGCAATCTTCCCTCAGACTGAGGCCAATTCTAAAAGGCGTGCATTCCATTGTTTGGGAGCGGCAGACAGCCCTTTTAATGACTTCTAAATAGCAAGCCAGTCAGTAAGACATTCCAAGGCAAAAATGCTGAAATCAAAATACGTAACAGAGGCCAGAAAACAATTTTCAATTTGCAGCCTTACACAAATTGACGGTGTGATTTGACGCATACTTTTTTCAACTTTTAATCCTCAAACGGAGATTAAAACCATTCAGTTAAAAAAAAGATGCAGTATTTGAATGTTAAAACCACCACAGAACCAAGCCCTAATAAAATAGAACATTTCATTTAAAGGTGCAATTCATTAATATGTTTTGAATTGCTGTGCACTGTGATGTGCACAGTCATGTTACAGTGGAAAATGTTAAAGGTATTATGTTAGGCAAGAAGAAGAAGGGAAACAAAGGATATCAAATGCATTTTTAGACATGGATCAATTACTGTACTGAATTTGAAGTCTGCCAAGATATTGTAAGAAACATATAGCATATTTCAGGACAGCATTGCTTATTACCTCCTCTTGGTTGTCACCTGCTGGGGAAGCAACAACAAAGCACACTTAAGGAACTTTGTCCCAAACCAATATTCTCCTCACAATTTCCACTAGCCTTGCTATCTACCCAGGGCAAGTATGAGAAAGGGCAATCAAAAAATTGTTGTTCTTTGTCCTTTTGGTTTGGCATTTGTTAAACAGCACCAAACATATTAGGTCCAGTTCTGGGCCCAGCAACTTAGGAAGAACATTTGACCCACTGGAGTGGTGCCAGAAGAGAGTAACCAAGGCAACAAGGGACCTGGAAGGAAAAACTCAGGAGCAGTTGAGGATGTTTACCTTGCAGGAGAGAATGTGTGAAGACTTGACAGTTATTCAATAGCTGAAAAGTTCTTATGTAGGTTCTTAAAAAACTCTCTGATAAATTGAAAGACAAAAAGGACAAATATAAAAAGTGGAAAGAGGGCAGAATAAGGCAGAATATCAGCAAATAGCCCAAGCCTGCAAAGATGAAGTGAGGAAAGCTAAGGCTCAAAATGAACTAAGGCTTGCGACCAAAGTCAAAAATAACAAAGCTTCTTTCAACATGTAAAAAACAAGAAAAAAGTTAAGGAAATGATTGGTCCATTAGTGGGAGAAAGTGGCAAGAAGGTGACAAGCAACAGGGAGAAAGCAGAACTACTTGTTTTTTGCATCCGTCTTTACACAAAGGGAAAAAACAGTCCAACCTATCAAAAACAGTATCGTAAAGAACAGATTAGAAACACAAGTTAATATAGGCATGAAAATGGTAAGTGAGCACCTGTCCACCCTAGACGAGTTCAAATCACCAGGACCAGATGGATTACACCCCAAGGTTCTGAAGGAATTGGCAGATGTGATCTCAGTACCACTGGACTATATCTTTCAAAGATCCTGGAGCACTGGGGAACTGCCAGAGGACTGGAAAAGAGCTGATGTAGCTCCCATCTTCAAAAAAGGAAAAAAATGGAACTACAGACCTATCAGCCTAACCTCAATACCTGGGAAGATTCTGGAAAAGCAACGAATCAGTGAACACCTATACTCTAGAGGGAAACAAAGTCATTGCCAAAAGCCAACATGCCAGACAAATCTTATTGCATTCTTTGATCAGATGACAAAATTAGTGGACCAGACGAATGCTGTGGATATAGTTTACTTGGACTTCAGTAAGGCATTTGATAAAGTAGACCACAACCTACTACTTGATAAGATAGAAAAATGTAGGTTAGACAGCATCACCACCAGATGGATTCATAGCTGGCTGACCGGCCATACTCAGCGTGTGGTCTTCAATGGAATTGCATCTACATGGAGGAAAGTGTGAGGTGGGGTGCCCCAGGGCTCTGTTGTGGGCCAGTGCTCTTCAACATCTTCATCAATGATTTGGATGGGGAACTCATCAAATTTGCAGACAACACCAAGGTGGCAGAAATAGCCAACACTCCAGAAGATAGGCTTAAGATACAGAAGGATCTTGACAGATTGAACATTGGGCGCTATCTAACAAAATGAAATTCAGTGGTGAAAAAAGTAAGGTTCTACATTTAGGCAAGAAAGATCAAATGCACAGGTATAGTACTATAGGTGGTATCTTGCTCAGTAGTAGTAACTGTGAGAGGGATCTCGGAGTCCTAGTGGACAATCACTTAAATATGAGCCAGCAGTGTGCTGCAGCTGCCAAAAAGGCTAACACAGTGCTAGGCTGCATTAACAGAGGGATAGAATCAAGATCACGTGAAGTGCTAAAACCACTTTACAATGCCTTGGTAAGGCCACACTTGGAATACTGCATCCAGTTTTGGTCACCACGATGTAAAAAAGATGTTGAGACTCTAGAAAGAGTACAGACAAGAGCAACAAGGATGATTAGAGGACTGGAGGCTAAAATATTTAAGGAACGGCTGCTGGAATTGGGTATGTCTAGTTTAATGAAGAGAAGGACGAGGGGGGACATGATAGCAGTGTTCCAATATCTCAGGGGCTGCCACAAAGAAGAGGGAGTCAAGCTATTCTCCAAGGCGCCTGAAGGCAGGACAAGAAGCAACGGATGGAAACTAATCAAAGAGAGAAGTTTAGTTTTGTTCTTGTATTGGACAAACTAAACATCTCTAATGCTGGCAATAGACAACCACTGTTTCTATAACCTAGTCTTTGGCTTTTGCCCCTCCAAATAGCTGAAAGAAACCATGAGCTACTTTCTATTTTATAAAAGGCTTATTAGAATATCACCAATCATTTTGGCTCTTTGCCTAACCTACTGCTAAATTTCTTATACAATGTACATTTCGTAGCTACCTTAATGACCCAGTTTTTTTTTTACAATCTATAAAGCTATATTCAGTTTGTTTCTGTAACAGCAGAACACATCTCTTACCTTGTTCCAGCACACCCAAAACAGTAACAGTGGACAATAGAGCTATATGGTGCAACATCTTAGTCTTCCAAAGCACACCAGGAAAGTAAATCAGCTCAAAGCTAGGCACTCCTTGAAACTTCTCTGCTTTTAGTCATAATTCTGCAGTGCTGTTAGTATAATTAGGCAGTGGATGCCTTCATTTCCTCTTTTAAATAGCTGGTTAGTTAACTCCTTACTTGCTGGAGCTGTAAATGGATCCCATCAACTACATGTTTCTTTGGAAAAAGATAAACCTTGTGGACCCATAAAAGGAAAAGTTTCTTGCAACTGGCCCTTTTATGACTGGAAAAGGTGATCATCTGAACATTTTATAATATTTCTTATAACTGGTCCTTTTATGGAGCAGATTGCAAAACCTGGTCCATTTCTATATCTTTTGGGGCATGGTCTGGTTTCTCAACCAATCACACAAAGGAAGTTGAGGAACTAGGCAAAGGGGATGATAGGGAACAGTCTTCCCCACCTTAACCTTGTTATTCCTCTTTGTTAAAGCAATGCAAATTCTATTCAAAGTAGTGTGCGTGTTTTTGGAGTGGTGGATGGAATTAAAAGACAAAATATACACATTTGAATATGAGAGTGAGTAAGAAGTACTGTCTCCCTTTTATAAATGACCTGAAGATGGATAACCACCACAGAGAAACATTTGTTTAGCCTACACACAGCTTGACCTAATTTCCTTTTCTGTTATTTTCACTTGTGTCACTTCCCAAAGTTAGTTTGGTCTTTCTCCTCCTCTTCTCTTACACACATATTGGTAGGCAGAGGTGAGGAAATTGCCTAATTGTCTAAAGAAACTTTACCTTAATCTCTCACTTTAACTGGGATCTCCTCTGATGCTACTTTTGTAATTTCTGCTGTTTTATTTAAGGTTCATCATTGTGTACCCTGGAGTATTTCTAAGCAATTTATTCCCTCACAGCTTTTAGTCCTTATACCTGTGCTACATGTGAAATTTAACATTTATTAAGGAATTTGAATCTTCCGCTTAAACGGTGGCTACTAGTTTGAGCACTTAAACAGTAATTGAAAGGCACAAACAAGAAATAGTCTTAAAACTTATATAACCCGTGGAACAACATATTTAAATGTTCGAGTCTTTTACAGTAGAGTCAGCTTGCTTTGAAAAAGAATCTGTGTTCTTAAAATTATTTTAATACTTGGGAAAAATATTTTAATATTCATTTAACGCCTTAGTAGCAGTTGTGGGATTCAAATATGTGAACAACCGGTTCTCTGTGTGGGTGCCACTTCCGGAAGTCCATACTGGACCTGGGCAACAAAAAATTAGCTACCGGTTCTGCTGAACTGGTGCGAACTGGCTGAATTCCATCATTGCTTATTAGGGATAATTAATATAGAGCTTTCCCTGGTTTTTCAGGTTCTTTGTTCAGTTTTTTTTAAATTAATGCTAATTAGCATGCAACTGAGCAATATATCCTTAATGACTTAATGAGACTGCTTCTGAATCCTAGGTATCTTTCTAGCCCATCCTTTGTTGGACTTAGAGAAGCCATTGCTGCTGGCCAAAGTTGACTGCCTTGAAAGGTCAGAAAAATCATATATTTAACAAGAAGCTGGATAGAAGCATTCTCAAGTTAAGTTTGTGTTATACATTAAATAGGCTTCAGTAAATTCTATGTAAGGGGTAAATTTAATTCCATTCTTATTAGCCAAAGCAAAGTGAGTATCCTTAGAAAACTAAAATTGGAAAGTGGTAATAACTTGGCACACTGAGTTTGAGAATGTGTCTATCTGCCTGGAAAGAAGGAAATATGGAATGGTAGGGCTCTATTATGTTAATTAGGTATATTAAATATGACAGCTTCTCACTTATTTCTCCTTCAATAACATGGAGACTCACAGATTATACCCCCTTGCTCTACAAAAGGTAACACTCGTTAAAGATACTTGTACTTTTCTTAAGGTATATCCTTAATCTATGAAATTGATCAATGCCATAAAATCTTGATTCTACAGACAAGGTGAGAGGGGAAAAAAAGTCTGTTTAACAAAAACGCCCATAAGTGAAAATGTCTATAACTGACATTATTTGCATTATTTGTCAATTGCATAATTACAAACTTTATATAATTTACATCATTCTGTTTTGCAAGTTACATCAATTATGTAAGTTGTCCGTGTTGTTGTCATTTGGGAGCCGAGAAAAATAGAGAAGTTTCTGCACTTGGCACAGCCCAGTACATAGCACGGTAGAGTTAAAAAAAAATGTAGTATGTATTTTTCTAATATGCACGCCTATTTTAGGATGATTCAAATGTATCAGAATATAGAGTTGCTGGACGCCTAACTTGTAGCCAATTATCCGTTTCTAATATGAGTCCCTTTGTTCCTGTAAAGTAAATATAGCTTCTATTTGGTTATCAGAGACAGTCTTTCACTTTGAAAATGTTGCTAATGTGTTTTGTGCCTGAAGCTCTGCAGACCCTCGCAAATAAACAATCTGGATTTGTGGTTTTCACTGAGTAGGCAAATGAACCGGAATGAACCTCACTGTAAAAATAGCTGAAAAGGAAAAGGCAGCTGTGGTTTCCTTGAGTTTTATCTCCAACGAGTGTGAAGTCCGAATTAAAATGTTTTCGGTTGCATCAGAAGTCAGTTGAATGGGGTTCTAGGAAACGAAGAGCAAGGTATGGCTTCTTCAAGCAAAAGATGTATCTAAGAGAATAGTACACTGGAAGAAATACCGGTAATCTATTGTTCATTTGTAGCAGTTAATAAGTAACAGCTACAAATCTATCTGTTGGTGATGTTGTCTATTCCACCTTTTTCTACCTTACCAAGCAGTAGGTTGCGGTCTACTTTGTCAATTGCCTTACTAAAATCTAAGTATACTATGTCCACAGCATTTCGCTGGACACCCTTTGAGCACCCTTTGAATGGTGCAGGAGTATGAACAGATTTCCAGAAAACATTGCAGAGTACATTTGCACTTCAGTTTGAGATGCAGGCAACACAGACTCATCCCCAACAGCCTGGGCCTGTCTTCAACAGTGAAGGGACCCAGGGCAGAAAACATCTTGCAGCCAAGAATGCTCCACAACATTTGCACTACTCAAGTGACCCTGAAGACACAGATAAACCTCCAAATGGCCTCAACGACTCTCTAAAAGAAGGCAAATGACCAGCTGTCTTCAAGGAGGGAAAAAAGTATTTGATCCCCTGATTTTGTACATTTGCCCACTGACAAAGAAATGATCAGTCTTTAATTTTAATGATAGGCTTATTTTAACAATGAGAGACAGAATTACAAAAAAAATAATAATAATCCAGAAAAACACATTTCAACAAAGTTATACATTGATTTGCATTTTAATGAGTGAAATAAATATTTGATCCCCTATCCATCAGCATGATTTCTGGATCCCAGGTGTCTTTTATACAAGTAAGGAGCTGAGATTAGGAGCACTTTCTCATTTCTTTGTCAGTGGGAAAATGTACAAAATCAGCAGGGGATCAAAATACTTTTTCCCCCTCACTGTAAATCCTTCCATTCCCCACCATCCTGTCAAAGCTGAAGAAGCTTCTTGGATGAGAAGCAAAATGTCTTCAAAGAAAAACAAGAAAGTCCAGTTGCCTCCTGAAAAAGCACCTTTGGGGGTTCTTGTATTCTAATGACTTTTGTGCTTGTTAATTATTTCTTTTGCACAGTATACAGATGTATGTCTATATACTGTACAAAAGAGACAAGCCAAAAAGGGAACAAAGCACCTCCTGACAAGCAATCGACACCCAGATGATTAACACCAAGATTTACATCAGACCACCAATCAAAAGATAAACAATCAAGAGATAAACCCAATCAAGGAATTGCCAAACAAGCCAAACAAAGAATCTCTAAGCCCACCCCACCAACACTTGAGAGGGCAAGCCACTAAAATATAAATTGAGAGTCAACCCCATTTCTTACTAGCACTGATGATGTTACGTAGTTTTGGTAAACGTCTGCAAGAAAAACGACCAAACTCAGAGACCACCAAGGACTCTTCATTTCAAACTACAGATATTCTCCTTTATTGGTAGCTTTCTAAGCTTTAAAAATTTCAATGGATTATAAAGAAAGAAAAAAAAAAAGGCTTGATTCACTTTATGATGCCATACATTTACTGGCCATTTTCTCTGTAGCCCTGGGCATGCATACATACAGAAATGTAAAAGTGTTCTTTGCTAGGAAGCTATTATGGTCAAGAGTATCCAAAGCCACCAAAAGATCAGAGAGTACGAAGATGGATGCACCAATGCCTTCCAGGCTCAGCCATAGTTCCTTCACGCATTTCGGTTGGGAGTTTTAACCAGCCCTGATGGTGAATTTGTTTTATGATTTGAAAATGGAATAGTTTAGATGTGGGTGGGTGTTATTTTGCATGTTATGTTTTTTTTTTTTTGCTTTTAATCTTTTGTGTGCTATCCAGGAATGGGTGGCTATACAAATGGTCTAAATATAAAGAAAAGAAATAGTACATATTGTTCATTGTTCTGATGCAAAACATCATTGCACATCTTGAAACAGGAAGTAGTGGATAAAAGTACCGTACAAGCTGTATTGCATACTCAATTTTCAGGAGTGTCTTGAAGGAAGGTCAGAATGCGGTGTGCAACCAAACTTGTAAGGGAAGGGGGGAGATATTCATAACACAGGCATTTCCTGCTGAGAAGCTGCCCCCAAGGGGAGATCAAGTTTCTTTTGAGGCATCTGGGTTGGGTTTACGATTCCAACTGAGAGTGCTGCAGATGCCCTGATGCCAAGCTACGTTATTATATTTCAGAGGTGACAGCCCTCACATTGAATTGCATCTGAAGTCCAAAAGGAAGCTAGCACGGAGCTTAGAGCACAGGTATAACATGTATATAGCAATGGGTGCCAGCTAAGAGTCAAATTGCTGCGTTCCAGATTAACTGAAGCTTAAAATGAGAGCCAGTTTTTGTTTCTGAGAAAACAACAAAAAGTTTTGTATTTCATTTATAGTCATCTTCTGATTATTTCCCTCTCCTACATTCTGAAGTATATTTTGTTTTGAAAAATGCAAGGAGGACTAGGATTTTCCAAACTGCTGCATTAATCTTCATGGCCAAAAATATATGAAACTGGCATTAATCATTGTCTAGTACTCTAATAAATAAAACTACGTATTTAAAATATATGTGTAATGTTGACATGGAAATGCATGCACGACAAATGGAAGCCTTAAGCCAATGCTCTGCATGTGGCCTTCCAGTATCTTTCAGTTTCAGGTCAGCCAAGGAATAGAATAGAATGGAAGGAATGGACCTTGGTTTCTGGCAGGAAAAAAAAAGGAAAGAACAAGAAAGGGTAAAGAAGCCATACCAGTGCCAAAGATAATATATAAGCTATATTCATCTCAGGATATTTTTTAAAAAAAACACAACAATGTGTTCAATACACTAGCAAAATATTTATTTTTTTTAATAATGACATAACAGAAGTGAAAGGTTTTTGGTGTGCCACAATAATTGTAATTAAAGAAAAAAAAATGGGATTAATGGGCTCTTTATACATCTCAATGCCAAAAAAAAAAAAAGTTAGCATCAAATCTGGACTGTTCACCATTTAAACAAGTGTAAAACATAGAACCACCCCCAACATATATATAAAGAATTATAGTTTTAAAATCTATAAAAAGTAAAAAATATACACTCAGAAGTTCTAACTCTTATTCAGTCTTTCATATAAAACTGTAAACATTTATTTACACAAAGAAAATGTGTCAAATAGAAAAACTGAGCACCCTTTCCATTTTGTGGGGGGGGGAGGAGGGGTTAGGAAGGTGGGGGGGGATCTTGGACAGGTATGATTTTTTCCACACCTTCTCATCAGCCTGGGACTGCAGCCTATAAATAAAACTGAGGCAACAGGCCAGGCAAATTGAAGGGAGGGGGGGTGTCTTATTGCTCTGAAGCTGCAGCAAATAGAAAGCACAAGTGCAGATATCCCATTATGAACTGCTACTAGTGACTGATGGGAGCGCCCTGCACTTAACCCCAGCTAGCTTCCATGTTCAATGATCACTGCACGGCACTTTTAACCTTTCTACATTATGCTACATTTTCAAATTTGAAACCATTTTGTATCAACTGAAAGCAACCACAACTGAAATCAAGTTGAAGATAGCTTAAATTTTAATTTTTTTAAAAAAAAATTCTAAATTTTGAAAGGGCACAGTCAATCCAAAATTATTGCATGCTAATTTATTTAACCAGAAGGCATGTGTTATTCTTGAAACGTTAGAGATTACAACTCTCATCATTCCAGCAGCAGGGCAACTGTGTGTGGAATGATGGGAGTTGTAATCCAGGATATCTAAAAAGCAATAGGATGCTTATCCATAGTTGTATGTGCTGCATATGTTACTAAAAAGAAAAGATAAGACAGGAGGTATCTGCCTATAGCACTTAAAACACAAAGTGTCTGTTACATTTTCTTCTGACCAAAATTTCATCTGATAAATTAAGCTACAATGTTATAAAACTTGTAATTTTTTTTACTGCACCTAAAGAAGAAATAAGAATAAGTCAATTGAGAACTATGAGGTCCCAAGTACCTCCACAAACAAAAGGAAGGCACACTGGTGCAAGATTTCCAAAACACATAACAAATATACTTTATCTCCATTTCAAATCTGTTCCTCCCAGACCCCCATAATTTTCCATGGTCAAAAAAGCAACTACAAAGATTACAATATTTTCCAGCTGACATTCATTTTGGACCAAATCTTTGATTGAATTGAACTCACTGACAAATTTAACTCAATGGCTGATTTATGGAAAAGATTAGTAAATTTAACTCTAATCTAATTTACTTACAATATAGTGACACCTATATTTTATTTATTAAATTAAGCAACTCTTATAAAATGACGTTTTAAAAATATACACTCAACGCAATTTGCTTCAATTTGGACATATCAGTAGTGGAACCACTCATTAACATGCAGCTTTCACCATTATCCCCCATCAATTGTCCATCAAAACACAAACATCTCTTTAGCATGGCATACATAACTTGATCATGGATGGCAACCATATACAATGAAACAAACGGGAAAATTAAATTAAAAGTAGTGTTAAAGCAGATTGTTTTCCAAAGTGCACATTTGAGAGGAACACTGCAGATACAGTAAAATATTTTCCTATTGTTCATCTTCTTTAATCTCTTCACTGTGTTCCCCTGTCCAAAATATCCCAGATTCAAATATTTCTATACACTCTCCTGAACGTTTCTGATGCAAAGGAAATTCTAGGGTTCTCAGTTGCAGATGCTATGAACTAGATTAAGAATCCTTATAACAGGAGGTAAATAGCCCTGTTCATTAAAAAACTAAACAAAACCCCGAGTAGGAACAGAGAGGTATCTATGCATCTAAAACAACTTTCAAATTGATTACCTTTATAACTAAAGGTTAAGGCAAAAGGTGGTTTGTTGGCAAGCAGAAATTCTTTTTGGTAACACATTAAAAAATAATTCTCTTTTCCTTGCCATATAAGGAACTAATTTTACACATCCAGGAAAGTATCTCCATGGACAATGATGAATTAGCAGCATTTATTTCATTGGAGATTAGTCTTTATATTTCTAAAGAGCTTCAATCACCATTTTCCCCAAGGGTCTCACAATTTTTAATTTTTTAAAAAAAGTATAGTGTGCCCCCATCTTCCTGTGCCATAACTGCAAAATTTTCAGTCAACAACTCCCAACACATAAGACTTGCTTCACGTGCTTGACAAACACTAAATCATCCTATCTACATTGTACAGTATGCATGTGGCAACAAAAACACTGCTAATGCCCTCTGAATCAAACAGAGAAATGAGGTGTGATCAATCCAACTTTAATGAATGCAGGAAAGGAGATAGAAAAAGTGCACACACTTGATTTTAAGTCTGTTTCTCCAATTAAAAAACAACTAAAAAGAAAAAGAACCCCCCCCCCCCAATAGCAGAGTGCAAATTGCTTAATTCAGTAAGCCATAAGCCAATTAAATCCAGGTTGCCCAGTTTAGATATACAGCAACCTGCTGCTGGAAATGTTGTAATATTTAAGGATCTCCAGTAGGTAAACCCATTATCAGTTATTGTGAATTCTTATATCTGGTTTGCTCAGAAAGTTGGCACATGCTGATTAGAACAGGGGTCCTCAACCTTGACAACTTTAAGACTTGTGGACTTCAACTCCCAGAATTCTGGGAGTTGAAGTCCACAAGTCTTAAAAGTTGCCAAGGTTGAGGACCCCTGGATTAGAGGATTATCCTCCCTAACTAAGGAGGACTCCACAAAAGAACAAGGGTTATACACATTCTTTTCTTCAAAATGATGGCAAGGTGGCACTTTTACTATTTATTTTAGAGGTCCAAATCAAGATCAAAAAATCAAGTACTATCTGTAGGAAAGAATGCCTTAACACTGAACATTTAAAGCCTATCCCTTGCTGGCTTACTTTCTGCACTGCAACTGCATGGGTTCACATTTAAGTCTTCAAATGTAAAACACTGGAAAAAGTTGCATTTTTGCTGGGTTGTTTGGGGCACACACCAAACTGTTTACATATGTTGTGTTCCAGACACACTATAGAAATGACGTTTCCCCCCTAGCAAGCTGGTGCATCTTTTTCATGTTCTTAGACCCAGAAAGAAGCAACTCCAATACATTCCCACTAGAGCCTGTGAGTTTTCAATGACACAGGTATTTGGTCCAAAGATAATTTGTAATTAAAAATAAAAAATTTGACTCAGGGAAGGAAAAAAAAACCCAAATCTCATTTCAGTGATTCCCTAATAACTCGTCCAAATCATTCATCCACTCTTCTGAAGTCCTGTTTTTCAATAAAGTGTCTATGAGGTCTGTATCCCCAGTTAAGTTCTGTAGGCCATTGCCTCCAGATGGGTTACTGTAGGCAAAAGGCAATTCCTGACTAGCTGTCCTCACGGGATAACCTTGAGTACAGTGTAGATTGGTTCTGTTGGACAGCTGCTGATTCTGATTCTGGCTGAAAGTCAGATCTGGGACAGTTTGACTCATGCCTGGCAAGACCTGTTGTGCCTGGACTGGCTGTTGAGTAGGAGGGTTTGTCCGCTGCTGGGCCCCTAACGATGGCAGTATCTGTCCAGAGACAGCTGAATTCATGGGTGCCATTGTCCTGCTGGTGTTGAGGCTTACCTGAGGCATTCCTTGGGCAAACTGTTGACTGGACAACTTTAAGTGAGTTTGCTGCATATGGAACGTAGAGTTGGCAGTAAATGTCCCTAAACCATTATTTCGTTGAGCCTGATTGTTCATATTTGATATACCTTGATGCTGCCAGGATGAATTTTGGGCCCCAATTGCTGGCATTCTTGCCATCTGAGGCTTGGATAATGTAGCATTTAGTGCCCCTTTATTGTGTTGGTGAGAAATGCCTGAATTTCCTAGCGTGTTCTGTCCATATCCAGCAGGGAGAGCAGTGCCCTGAGCCAAACTGGGTTGTCTTTGCATTTGTGGCTGACCATTGGCAGTTGGATTTGCATGTTGTTGGACCATTTGGGTCATACCAGATGCCATGCTGTATAAATTGCCTCGCTGAATATTCTGCAGACCAGTATATTGATTAACTGCTCGATCTTGCTGAGTGCTGCTCGCTGAGACAGAACTGTGCCCTGTTCCAATCTGAATCATGTTCTGATTCTGAGAAAACATTCGTGGACTGCTGGAGTTGGACTGGCCTAAATTATTTACCCCTGTCATTGATGGAGATGAGCCTGCAATATAATACAAGATTACCAACATTAGTGATTTTAAAAACCAATCCAAACATTCTCAGAGTATTTGATGAAACATTTTATACATGTAACATGCAAGATAGTAATTTCTAGCTAGATTTAGGGTTTGCTGGCTTAGATCCTGAAAACGTCTGGTGGGATGGCCTTTCTCCTTCCTGCCAGCCTTCTGAATAGCCTCTTTTAAATGTCTTGTGTGACTCTGGAGGCTAAGGGAAAAAGTCAAAAATTAAACAAAGGCGGCTTTACTGAGCATCTCTTTCCTTCTATCATAATGGCATGCTTTATGTGTCATACCCATCTCAAAAACCATGACTTTTCATAAGATTTACTGTTTTAAATGCAACTGGTTAATCTGGAATATATTGTACAAAGATACAACTATTTAACAATGTTGATTTCTGTTCCAACTAGTTACATGGGCTTTCCGTTTAAATCCGTTTCAGATGGAAGATTCATTTACATTGCATATTTACATGTGAGTCAAGTCACTATTAGCCATCCTTAAATACATATGGATGTAGGAAAGCATCTCTGCAAACTGAACCATACATGCATATTGCTCCAGTGCTTTTCATAATTGTTAACAGTTGTTGAAATGAGAATTCCAAAAGCTGTTTAAAAGATGTGTTCATGGTGAAAAAGCATCTGTATTAACCAGCTCTTAGTTATTAAGATAAGCAGGATTACAGATACTGATAAGAGTACATGGAAGATAGCCTATGCCACCACTATTACTCTACTAGCTGAAAACCAGAACCTATAAATTGTGAACCCACCAAAAGAGTGGGGATTGCAATGTATAAGCCACATTAGGAAGCAGGAATAATTTACTACTCATTTTCATGCATTTATATTTCATCTATAACGTAATATAAAATTGCTTCTCAACTATTCAGAAGAGTTCCAATTCTATTGAAAAAGGATTCACATGGCACAGGGGAATAGGAATTATAGAGTTATAAAGCAATTCTGCAAATCACTTCCAGCTTGTACAACCTATGGATACTCTAGCTATGAAATACACACACACACACGCACACAAACACACTCCTGTGAGAAAGCAGGGATATATTTAATGATTAAATATGCAAAACAATACAGAGTCCTTGCTGAATGACTTGTTCAGCAATCATTAAAAGCACTGATGGTGTTCAACCTATGACTGATCCTTGAGTTGTGATCACCGCAGCATCTCCTTTGTCATATGTTTGCTATTTGGGTGTTCAGTAACCAATTGTGATATTGTAGCATTTCTGTGGTCATGCAACAAGCAAATCAATGGGGAAGTTGATAGGTTGCAAGTGACAATCATTGACCAAGGGATGGTGTGACCATGTGAGATTTGCTTAATGACGGCAGTTGAGATTGCCAAAACTGCCACTGTAACTCATAGTGGTCATATGATGTCATGTCTTATGATTGCATCACTTAGCAACAGAATTCCCGGTTCCAATTATCATCAATAAGTGAGAACAAGCTGTATTGGACAATGTTTGCTGGGACACTGGCAGAGGCATTTTGGTAATAATGAAGAATGAAGCAGCACTGAGATCAGGACAACTTTTTCTATTACAAATTTATGCATTTAATTATGAATCTAATTCTTAGTCCAGAGCTAGGAAACAGGGAGGTTAGCAGACAAAATGGGGAATATGACACAAATTTCCTGTTAGTGCATGTTTGTTTACAATTACTAAACAAGGCCACAGAGAAAGATAATGCGAGGGCAATTCGGAAATAAACCTCCGTTTGGTTATCAGTAATAGACACTCACAGATACAGAACTTTATTACACACATTAGAAAACTACAACATTAATTACTTTTTGACATAATCGCCATTCAAACTGAAGCACTTGTCATAATGTCTTACAAGGTTTGAAATTCCTTAATAGTAGTTGCTCAGCACCGAATCTGGGCTATGTGTGTATGTGTGTGATCATAAACATCCCAATGGAACTGCTTCAAAAGTTCTTGGGTGCGTCTAGCGGTGTGCGGGCAAGCATTATCGTGAACCAACACCACACCGGAAATCAGAATGCCCCGACGCTTGTTATGGATGGTTCATCTGAGTTTTTGTAACATTTCACAGTAGACTTCTGAATCGATGGTCGAACCACGCTCCATGAACTTCATTATCAGTACTCCTTTGGCATCTTCACATCTGGCAGAATTTTCTATGGCACCACTTCCGGTGTAGTGTTGGTTCACGATAATGCTCGTCCGCACACCACTAGATGCACCTAAGAACTTTTGAAGCAGTTCCATTGGGATGTTTTTGATCAACCTCCCCATAGCCCAGATTTGGCACTGAGTGACTGCTACTAAGGGATTTCAAACCTTGTAAGATGTTATGACAAGTGCCTCAGTTTGAATGGCGATTATGTCCAAAAATAATGTAATGTTGTAGTTTTCTAATGTGTATAATAAAACTTCTGTATCTGCAAATGTCTGTCATTAATAACCAAATGGAGGTTTATTTCCGAATTGCCCTCGTAATAGTGCATTTTCTTCCATTCAAGAGGTAATTTCAAAAGTACTATTCATGTAGAAGGATCTATACTTATATAAAGATACTCTTGTTTCAGACAGTGTGCTGTTTCACATTGAAAAATTAACTTAAGACAAATGAACAGTTTTAAAAGTCTTAGAAAACAAACAGGAGTGTGACAATTATAATTATTCCAAAGAGCGTCTAAGAGCTTAGCTTTCAATGTGAAAGGTTTGTCTAAACCTATATCTTGTGTGCTTACAAGGAGAAATATCAGTTAATATTACAGAAATATTAATAGTGTTCCTAACAATGTAACATTCTTCATCCACATATGCTGCAATATAAAGAATTGTTACTTTTGTGGAATGCTGCTTTTAAAACCTTAAGAATTTAAAAGCATGACATTTACCATCTGTGGACTTGATTCCTACCCCCTTGATACTTGCAAGGATCTGGGGGAAGGAGGTATGACAACTTGAACCTGGCAGAGGCCCTGAAAGAATCTGAGTGGTGTGCCCCTTACTCAAGCTCTCCCTGGATCTTGCTGTTTTTGACAACGATCACCCAGTTTTTAACCTTCCCTTTTGGGCTGCTGAGTGAGTGACGGGGATGCAGAATGGCCGGGGGATGCAAATTGTCTGGACCCTCTTAAGTCAGGGTTTAGATCTGGACTGATTACTGAATGGCCTTTGTCCCTGTGATGGGTAATCTTTGCTGGAACCTGGGCAGGTGTAGGCCATCCCACTGACCCTGAGATGCTTTTGGATTGCATGCAAAGACTGGACGTTCTGTTTTGGAGTGATTCTAATCCTTCCTGAGTAAGAACTTCCACTTCAATTTGGCGTTTGTGGAGAGGAGAAAATGATCTAGTGACTACTCCTGCGTGGGATGGTGTAGAATTTGATTCTCTCCACTTCTCTATTTAAAATTTACATAATGCTAAGACAGGTCATTTGGTCACAAGTACCAGCAGTATGCTCATTATTTACTGTTATTGGGGGCCTGGGGAAATCCTGATGGGCTGTTAAGACTGGATAAAAGAAAACAAGCTTAAATTCCATCCAAAGGAGGTGAAATTACTATTTGTTTACCATGGTTCTCTGCCACCTATAATAGTAGAACCGCCCTGGCAGAGTAAGGCCATGTTTGGGTGACCTTCTTGGGCGAGTAGCACCTGCTAAAAAAGTCATGATCGAAAGTTCTTCTCTTCAATTTTCATTAATGTCCCCATTAAGGCCTGAACCAGAATGCAAAACTCTTCTTACTCATTACCGCTTACTTATAAGAGTACAATGCACATTATTTGGGGCTGCCTTCAAATGTATCTCTTTGATTCATCCAAAACATCTCTCTCAGGAGAATGTTGACATTGTGCAGGAAGTATGTGCATGTGGGAACAATAGAGATATCTTCCCTTTGATAAAAGATTGACTAAATTGGGAACAGCTTTTTGGAAGCTACCGGTAGTTAAAATCTAATTATCTTGGAGGGCTTTGGGGTGAATGTCATATTGTCAGGGCTGTTATATGATTTTATTAACTTGAACAATTAATCGGCATTTTATTGTGGATATTTTAACTGTCTATTTTGTAGCTATTGTCAATCATTAGGAATCACACATTGTAATGGCACATGTATTTAATAAATAATAGTATAAGACTACATTTTGAGTACAAAAAAGCATTTTAAATATCTCATGTCCATCCCAGTTCTTCATATTTCAACCCCACATCCCCCTTTACCTGGAAACTGGCCAACTTGCTGTTGATATGTGTTTTGTGTCTGATCTTGGTACTGAGGAGGTGGTCGTGTCAAATGTCTTTGGAGTTGTTGCTCCTGATGATGCCTTTGTTTCTCCTAAAATGGAAATCCAGGTTATCAGAAGAATGTTTTTCCACACAATGCATCGGATGTAAAGTTTTATTGGTGTACCAACTAATTACTGCTTTGACTGTAATATAACGCTAATTTTAGAAAATAAAATATACTTCATATGCAAAATGTAATGTCTGCCATTTAAAACACGCAAAACAAAAAAAGAACAGAAAATGTTCTGAGAAAAAAAACTTTATGTGACAATATAATTAAGGTGAAGAAATTAATATAAACATTCCTTGGGTCAAGCTTCATTGGGAATGACTACCCGCATGCAGTTCTCTTAGGAGTCTGCACCTGCCTTCTTCCAGTGTCCTTTTTCAACTCAATGTTCAAATAAGATTTATTAATCTCTGGTTTCATACCAGAACCACAGAACTGCTTAACAGAAGCATTAATACTGTATTTTACTATATTTGTCATTGTGAACTGTCTACATAGCCTATTATTTTGTATTTGCTCTTTCTAAAAGCAATGACAGATGATAGGGATTACAATTAGATACTGGCCATCTTTCTCAACAACTATCACTTTGATTAGTCTGCTTTTTTATGATTTTCCTTGTCCAGCTGAAAAATCAAGAAGAAGCAGCAGTTTTTGCAATAAACGCATCTGTAATAATCTTATTCAGCATTCTAGCAAGTGAACTGTTCACTTCTGGTCTAAGGCAACTCGGTGTGGCCAGGCGCCAAGTTGTCTCAGGACAGCCAATTCGCCACAGGGACAACGTGCTGTGGGCAGCCAGAAGAAAAGCTGGGTGGGCAGGCAGAACAAGTAGGTGGGCAGAGAGCAGAGCTGCAGCTGGGGGCTTTCCACTGGATGGGGAGCCGGGCAGGTGGGCGAGCAGAGCAGCGGTGACTGGAGGCTTCCTATTTTCACCCCCCTCCCCACATGGCTGTTGCCATTGCACCGAGCTCTGGGCCATTTGGAGTTTGGCTGCAGCAGCAGGGTGTGTGAAAATGGGGCACATCTAATGGCCCAAATGCTGCTGCAGCCAAACCATCCAAACTCTGAATGGTCAGGAGCTTGTGCAGTGGCAGCAGGGGTGTGTGAAAATGGGGGGAACCCCTGGCCGCCGCTCCACCCACCCGCTCGCTTGGCTCTGCCTCTGGCGGGAAGCCCCTAGCTGCTGCTGCCACTCTGTGCTCTGCCTACCTGCTTGCTTGCCCAACTGGCTCTCCCTCCAGCTGTCCACGATGAGTTGTCCCCACAGCAAATCGGCTGCGTTGATTTGTCCTGTAACGACTTGGCGGCAGTGAATTGGCAGAGGCGAGTTGGCAAGTGGTGAGCTGTCCCATTCTGTCCCCTTCTCCATCATTTCCCTTCCTGTCCCTTATTAGGGTTGTCCTAACTTGGGCTGTTTTTGAACTATTCACTCCTAAAGTTTCTTCTTATGTTTCTTAACACCCCCTTTATCAGCAGAAAAGTGCAGTTCTTGTTATATAAGGATCCATACTCTCCCCTAAATTCTGGAAACAGGGATCATGTAGCCATTATCCTGCCCTTCTCTTTAGATCAATTTTCAAGGCAGCTCACAACAGTGAACAACTGTCCCCATGGATGTCTGATTGCAAGTCTTCCTAATTCTTTTTGAATGAAGGGCATGTGTTTGAGAAGTGGGTGGGAATCCTACAGAATTTGCAATAAGCAGTACTAGGCTACTCTCATGTGGCAAACATAATATGCAACCAGATTAATTAATATAATCAAGTACTGAATATTCCACTACATTGGCACAATCTTTGTCACAGCAGTATGTTTTACCTGTTCAGCAAGAAGTTGCCTCTGTCCCATTAGAAACTGTTTGTGTTGTTCTATTAACAACTGCTTTTGTTGCTGCTTATGATCTAGTAGCATCTGGTGCTGCTTCATTACAGCTGCTTGCTGCTGACTGTTGAGATAAGCTGCATTACCATGGTTACCTGCCATGGAAACATTAGGAGGCTGTGCATTTACACCAGTGCCAGGAACAGAAACGGGAATGCGAGGAACGCCAGCAGAATGATTTTGATCCTAGAAAAGCAGAGACAGATATTGGCTATGCAACAAGGACACCACTTGAGAAAAGCAGTATCTCCACATTTTTAATGACCACAAATAATGGAAAACTTCTTCAGTGTTTATTACTGCACAGCGATTCATGGAAAAGTGTAATCCAGCATAACTCTGTTTCTAAATGAAATGCCAAGGTGTATGAAATGGCTTATACAGAAGAGCTGCCACCTACAAGTAATCTGAAAAGGTTGCAGAGGCAGTTCAATAAAGATCAACTTCCATGTAGACTCTTTCAATAGGGAAAAAAATATTTAAACGTAAATAACGGAAACTTTTCAAATAGATTCCTACTTCTAGTTTGAATGAGAATAACAACACATCCTTCCTAAAACTGGCTATTTCAATTGTAGATTAATATGGCTAAGAGTTGAATACCCATAGAGTACAGGTTCCAAAAATTCAGCTCAGGCAGAAATTGTTCACAGTCAATATTAGAGTCTTAATTGATGCAACTACTTTGGATAAAATTAGTTATTTTGGATTCAGAAAAATAAGGTTTCTAATTGGTTTCTGAAGCAGACCTTGATTTACTTTGGATCTCCCCAAATGTTAATATTTTGAATGAATGTTTTATTCTACTACTAAATTAAGTGATAACAAATTGTGTGGTTTCCTTTGTTAAATTTATGGCTGTAGGTCATATCAAGAATGCAGTGTTCTCCCTTTTCTTTTAACTTGGCTGTAGAAACTCTTACTTAAGCCATCAAAAAAAAATTAAGATTTTACAAGAGGTAGAATATAAGATTCTCCTATATATAGACAATTCACTGGTTTTATAAATAAAGCAGTGATTCCCAGTCTTTGTTTCATTTTTCCATTACATAACTTTGTTATCGTATAAATGTGAATAAATCAGACTAATTCCACTAGTTTGGTAATAATTTTGATATGCTTAAATGTTTGGTTTTATGATATGCCTCGATCCTTTTGCTGATCTTGGCATAAAAGTTAATTCTTGGTTAGGAAAGAAAAATGAAAGAGGTAAACCAACGGTTTAGAATTTCTTGAATATTTAGAGTAGGAGAAAATTGGGATAATTTAATTCTGATGTATACCTACGAACTCTTTCTATTGACATTCCTTTATGTACTTTCAAGCAACTTTATATGCCATTAAAATAACTTTCTTTGAATGAGCACCTGTGAGATCCTACCATGCATTAATTACCATTACATGTTGAGAAAGATGGATTTCACTTTCAAATTTAGCAACGGGCAATTTGATTTCTGTTTCTGGCTAGAACAAGGAATTCCAGAATTCAGTTCCTCCACTGGCTTAAGTGGAAAGCTATAATTTGATCCCATTGAAATTTTGCAAGTATTAGGATTCTTGTTTGTTCAGGGATCAGTTACAATATACAGAAACATACAGCACATAGTAAGATACAGAAAACATTGAGCTACAGTTATATTGTTGACCCTTTAATCCAGGGACCGATACTGGGAAGCCGTATGCCAGAAACTGGTCTGTGCCAACAAGAGAAGCCCCATCCATGGGATGCGAGCAGCACGTGAAACCACGCCCTTCTTGTCCACGGAATCGGTCCCTGGTGCCCAAAAGGTTGGGGGTTGCTGCTTTAATCCATGAGATGATCCATTATGGGATTAAAAACAACTGCTAAATCAATGTTGGGGACAACGGGCAAGAGATGGTGAACAAAATTCTGGCTCAATGAATATCCCAACTCTGATATCAATATATAAATAACACTCAGGCAAGAATACATCAAATTTTGGCATGCTTTGAGGTCGGGATAGTTTTAAATTGCCATTCTGATTACTTTCTTCCAGAATTTGCTAGGTAGTATTGAATCAAAGGTTGCTCTTAAATCATCCGGCATTAAATAACCACAAATCAAATTTCATTGAGAGTAAAACTAAACTCCATTATCTTTAGATTTCCATGAGGGAGGAGAAAATTAGGCATTATAATGGGGAGAAAAAACTGTGACATTAATTCCCATCAAAGCATAGCATTAAAGTCACCAGTGAATATTGACACTGAATTTGAAAATTGAGAAATTAAGTCAAGGCAATCCCACTTATTGTAAATTTGGGATGGGATACAGATACTTATCAGGAGAAATCTAGTTGTATTGATTTTTAAGGGAATATCAATAGTTGGTGACTCACAATAAGAAATCAAATACCTACATACCTATTATGCTATTGTGTAACTTTATGCAAAATATAGAAAAAGAGTAAGCCAGGGGAATTACAAGTCAGGTCACAGACTTGTGTGTAAAATCATTTGCCCATCATGGATTTGTAGACTGACGCTTTCATATAACATTATTTTTGTAAGACAGAAAAAATATAGTCCAAATTATTAGCCTTAACTGCATTTTGATCACATCCAACATTCCCTGATAATAGTATCAGTACAGCATCTGGAAAAATGTATCTTATTTGCCGTAATGGACTATTAACATATATTGTCAGTCAATATTTGATGTGGTTTTTTGTTGTCAGAGAATAAGAAAGAGGTATTTTGAGAAATCTGAAGTAAACTCTTTGGAGCTGTTTCATCATAGAATGTTTCAGGCTTCTTTTTCTTTCTCTATTTAACTTTTAATGCAATCAAGTATGTCTCTGTGTTTGTGTATTTCTTCTTTTGTTAAATAGATTTAATAAAATATTATGAAACAATTCTCTATTCTGTTATCTTATTATAGGGGCAATAGGAGAACAGGAAATTGAGCTTATGCGAGAAGTATACTTGCAATGAATGCATAATAGTAACAACATGTATGTTAGTGTGTCATTCAGTAGAAGATGGTAAACACAGATATGTTGTTCAACATTTCCTTGCTTACCACAAGCATTTCATTCTTGCAGGTAGACAAGGGGTAGGTATCTAATGAAATTCCACAGTAATTGAAACAGAAATAGTTTCCCTGCCCTCAATTTCCTTTGGTCTTGAATATCCACTTCATTTAACATTTAATGACCTGTGTAGGGTTATGGTCATAATTATGAAGGTTTTTCACAATTAATAAAAAGCATATAAATGGAGCTTTTTCACAATTAATAAAAACTATAATCAACTGCCAAAATTCAATTTTGTTTTCTACAAAACTAATAATCTTCATTGGAAAAAAGTTCCTGTCAGAGTCAAGCTGTCAGAAACAAAGAATTTCCTTAAAATACATTATATCCTGGTTAACAGATTTTGAATTATATACCAATCCTGAAAGAACAATTCAGAAAGAAGAAGAAAAAAAACTACATATAGAGAAAACCTTTTACACTTTTTTTTCCCATGAAAACATCATTTTTTTTAAAGGACAAGGTATATCATGCTGCTTTTTAAGCGAAAGGTTGATTTTAGTAATTCCATTATCCTCTTAGGATCTTATAAGGCTATCTACAATATATACTATGAAATTAATTAGCCTGCTTATTCAGCTTATTCGGCCCATCTCATTTACTATACCCAACCAGCTGCTAAAAACACTTACCTGACTGTGTGGTACTAAAGGCCTATAAGCAATATTTCCAGACTTCTTCATTACAAATATGCCACTCTGCTCATCACTCATATGAGGCAGTGTAGGCTGCTGATGTTGCTGAAGGTATGCTAACATAGAAGCCTTGTTTTGTCCAGGCACTGTGATTCCTTGCCCACATTCTTTGTAATGTGAAAGAGGTTTTGTATTCCCATAATCTAGCACAGAGTTTTGATTAGATGCAGAATTCTGATTTATGTTGCTTGGCTGATGGCTTAACATATTTCCACCGTGATAGTTACCTCCTGTCCTAGGAGAACTCTTGTTTGGCATATTGGGTATCAGGAGTTTTTGGTTACTGAAGTCTTGCTGATAAACAGAAGGGCTAGTTGGATTTTCCATAGAGTATGGGAGAGCCAATGGACTGTGAGAAGGTCCAGATTGCTGCCAGCTAGAAATTTGACTGGATGGGTGGACCTGCTGTTGGTTCTGCAACAATTGATCTCTCTTTTGCTTAGCAGCTATTTGCTGTAGCTGTTTAGCAGATGACATCTCTTTGGCACTCCCTGTAGTTTGTCCAGATAACAATGAATTAGATAGAGGCCTCTGAACGTTTTGGGCCTGGCTTGCTGGTTGCATTATTGACTGGTTGGGATTTTCAGACATGGATTGATTTGAAGGCTGAAACATTGTTTGAGAATTACTAACTGCTGGAGAAGCAGCAGTAACAGGGACAGAAGATGTACCAATAAATGTTGTGCCAGCAGAGGTAGATCTGACTTGTGGAGACCCTATCTGTTCCTGTTCAAAGTTTGCCGGGGAAAATTCAGTCTTTATAATGATATCTTGTGGTAAAGAAGTTTGTGCAGTTGAATTTGAAGGATCAGCATCCTTCTTTTCCTCAAAGTCTTCAGTAAATAGGTCTTTCATATCCTCATCAGGCATTGACCTGTTTAGCTCATTCATTAGCTCCTCCCACTCTTGGTCATTAAGGTTAAGATCAGACATCAAATTGTTTTGTGATATAGAACTTCCTGGTCCCGTAATCATACAAGGAAGATCATCTGGTTCTTGTTTGAGTTCTTTGTTAATAATCATAGCAAATGAGTCATCAGCATCACTGCTTCCATTCAACTGAAGGCTAGAATGTGGCAGATCCTTTTTGCTCATTCCATCTAGGCTTATGGAATGTTTTCCATTAAGCTGTAAATTTTCTCCACTGGAAGGTTTGCTATCAGGCTGATGTAGAGGGGATACGGGAGGTATTCCATTGGAGGAGCCACTCAACCCACCAAGACCATCATCATGACACAATTTCTTGGGCACAGGAAATATGTCCCCAAAGCCATTTGGCTGGTCGCCATGTTGAGGTGAAACAGAATTATCAAGTTTCCTTTTTACAGTTTCATGAAGCTGCTGAAAGAAAAATAAAGTTAAGTTAGTTTATTGGTTCAAAGTGTGAATAACCTAGTTTTTTAGGCTAGCAACCTTCACAGAAATACAATGGATTAACACTTCTTTCAAGCAGTTGTTTAATTTACATGATTAAAAATTATGCACATTCTGCAGTAAGAGAAATGAAATATGTTTGCACTATGTAAAAATATATTTTTCAAAATAAAATATTATTTTGGCAATATTGACCAACTCTTTCACTAGACTTTATTTCCAGGGCTACTACTAGATTTCCTTGTAGCCTAGGTACTCAATGAAAAATCTGAGGTCATCCAAATTATAGTAATGCTGAAATGCCTTTGAACTGATCAGACGTGGAATGGGAGATGACTGAAAACATCATATAAAAGGGAAAAATAAATATTGATAAATACCAGTAGTTTAAAAACATATAAGCAAATATTTTGTACTTTTAAAGACTTTATGCTAAATGAGGCAACATGATTGCATACGATTCTTCCACAAAACACTTTTGTGATGAACAATTGAACAATTACACTCACAACATGGTCTTGGATTCAATTAGTTCTAAAATTCTTATTCAGGCTTTAAGGACAGAAGAGAGTGTACTATAAGCATGGGTTCACATATGACAGAGCTAACATGGAGTTCTCTATTGAGAAAGCAAACTGCATGCAATATAAATTCAGCTGTAAACATCTACTTTCTGGGGATAATCCAAACTAAGGGGCAAACTTCAACAATCAAATTTGTAGAAATTGTGCTTTCATAATTAAAAAATAAAGAAAAACTTCCTTCCAAACCCCAGCTTCTAAAAAAAAATCAAAATAATATTTTTTAAAAAAATTTTAAAAATTAAATAATAAAAAACTTGAACTTTCTCTCTTCAGAATTCTTTAAAAACATGTTTATTTTTATTTCTTTATATTTATAGGTAGCAGCGGAGTTGCTTTTCTAGAAATAACAAATATCTTGGCACAAACAGCATCTGTCTCATAAGTCAAGCCTTAATGTACCTGATGCTTCAAAACCTCTATCTTCTTTTTAGTAGAATTCTACCCTCTCCTTTGATACTAGATATAAATTTTATAGATGTTCATTTGAGATGTTCCTAAATCTGGCATGGGCAATTAAAATAGATAATTGTACTGGAAACAAAATATGAAACTACTATAGTAAAAGTCATTTCGATCCTGTTGTCAGATAACGTCATATATATTTTAATCAAAGAAGCCATCTTTATATTCTTTCCTTTTACATCTAACAGTCTCGATCTTCAAATAATGTCCTAGAACTTGATTTCCTTCCCCCCCCTTATCATAACAAAGCCTTAAACAAGCCTCTTTTGTAAATCCAATATAGGAAAATTTATCCAAGCCATCTCTTGGTTTATTTGTATACCCCTTTTAACTATGAAGATATCCAGCCAGTTTCTTTTGTATGTCCTGTATGTAGCATATTTTTCATGTCATTGTTGCCGCCTGTCATTTTAAAATCCACTTTCAAGTAGGTTTCAATCTTGTTAGGTAAAACTTGATCTTCTTCCCTGATGTCTTTTAAACACAGTCTTATCTACAGAGGCAGACACTCTTAAAATTAACTTCTAGGTGCATTGTTCAAACATATGTCAAATGTTAAAATATATTGCTTCATTGTGTATTATAAGTTGAATTTAAGTGTTCTTTTTTTAAATTGTAATCTTTAGTTCCCTCTAGTGTCCAGTTTTTAAAATCTTATGCCATTTTTTAAAAAATTCAAAAGAGAAGCATTTTCCTACAGGAAATATTCTTATAATTATTTACAAAAATCTTATTTCAAATTTATCAGGACCCAACTCTTTTGCTGTTTATTCCAAATTTATATTTAAGTCCTTCAACTTAAAAAAAACACACACCATTTTTCCCGGTAAAGACTGTAGGAAACTCATATTATGCTATCAAACTCAACTACTGCTATAAAACATATTGATTCAAAGCAATTTCCAAAAATGATTAGAAAAGAGGTATGTGAACCTATTGTCCTTTTGAAAGTACTGACCCCCATTTGAGCTAGATGATTGCTCCTTCATCAACCAGAGCATTAAATTTACTGCAGATTTTTGTTCTGCAGTCTCTTCATGAGGAGCAATTGTCTGCAACACTTGTGGGCAATCTCAAGTCCTCTCCTTATCCAGGGAGGAATTATGAAGAGCAGGAGGTTTTCAAGAAGAGGTTTGTCCAGAATAGTATAGGCCAGGGGTAGGCAACCTTGGCTCTTTTATGACTCGTGGACTTCAACTCCCAGAATTCCTGAGCCAGCATGGCTGGCTCAGGAATTCTGGGAGTTGAAGTCCACGAGTCATAAAAGAGCCAAGATTGTCTACCCCTGGTATAGGCCTTCTGCCTGAGGAGGGGATTGGACTAGAAGTCCCTTCCAACTCTGTTGTTCTATTTTTTATATGACACTCATTTTTGTATTCAATCCACATTTCTTCATCACCCATTCATTCTTGATCTTATCTGTTTCACCATACATACTTCTGAGATAATCTACCCCCATAGATTCAACTCACTTTTATGTTTTACTTGATGTACTCAACTCTCATTTCCATGTACCAAAGTGGGCAGAAATATACACAGTTTTCACCAAACGTTCTTCTAAAGTTTCTGGGACCATTTCCAAGTTATCTGCATGACTGATGTTATTACAACATGGGTTGTGCTTTAAAAGAACTGGTAATAATCCGGCCAAATCATACTGAGCCTCAATCAGAATGGAAAGCTAGATCTTGAGCCTCATTGAAGATAAAAATCATGAAATAATAAACTCAAGTAAATACTTGTATACTATGTCAGGAAGTGAAATAGCTGCCTTAACACCTATTAAACTATTCAATAAAAGATCAGGAAGAACATTATTGGACAAGGTTTATGACCCATTGTTTATATAGAGCATAGGAAATAAACAGAATGAGTCTGAACTCTTAATAAATAAATATTAAGTTTATTAAAATTCTACAAGTATAATTTTAAAAATATAACAGTGGCCTGGTTATACGAAAGGTAATTTCCATGACCAGAATACTGCAATTCAAGCATATGATTTGCTCAAAGGGAAAGTTTAAAGGCAGAACTTGCAATGCATGTTAAAGAAATGCATATCTGCACAGTAACAAATTCAAATGAATGGAATCAGTAATATTGCAGAGCAGGGCTCCCCAACCGCTGGTCTATGGACTGGCACAGGTCCGCGGCATGCCAGCAGCCGGGCCACACAAACAAGCAAAGTCCCATCTGCGCGACGCAGGCAACATACAAAACCACGCACCCTCCAGTTTGCAGAAAAACCTTTCTCCATGGAACCGATCCTTGATACCAAAAGGGTTGGGGGCCACTGTTGTAGAGTATATTTGAATTAAAATCAATGGAAAAAAGAGTAAAACCAAAACTGTTTTACTTTACTATACAGGTAGTCCTTGGGATCCGACTATAATGGAGAATGTCCATTAAGGTCACATATCACAACAGTTGTTAGGTGAAACGTATTGCCTACAACCCCCCCCACCCCGGCTCTCCCCAGTGAAATGTAAAATGAACCTACAGATCCTTAAGGGGAGTATGTGGTGCCTCCTGGATGGGGAGGCTATTGAAGGCCTAGTACAGGCCCAAGCCCATCTGCTCTGGCTCTCCCAAGGCCTCCCCCACCCTCGGGATGCCCTGTGCTCCACTTTCACTTTGGCTCCCAACTGGCCTTTTACTATTCCTATCGGGTCTTGCCAGGGCTTAGGCCTGATTCCCAGCCCTTAAGGCAGAACACCCTTGTCACAACTTACCTTTTCAAGAGCTCTAAGGCTTTCTAGAGTGCTAGGATAACTTTATTCTTTCTGCGGCTAACTTTTTGTCCTGCCCACAAAATGGTGGCTGTGTTACGGTCACCACCATACATCCTGGGGACACATGAGATTTGGAATGCTTCTGAAGGTAAGTGTGAGGCGTGATGGGCATGTGGGGAGAACTAGGGCTTATTTTTGGGGTACGTCTTACTTTCGGGGAAACATGGTATCACCTAGTTTGGTAATGACATGTCTGCAAGAAAACAACGAAAATCAGAGAGAACCAAAGATCCCACAATTCAACCCTGAGCTGCAAATATTCTCTTCTATTAGTACTGAATGAACAGTCACAAGATTCAGTCTGTTTCTATATTCATGAAACATCTTTATTAATATTTTATTAATATTGTGAAAGATTAGAAAGAATGCTTACCAAATTTGTAGATGGCAGAAAATAATCAAATAGTAGTAATAATAGGACAATTCAAAATAATTTTGACAGTTAAATAGTGAAGCTCAGAGACTTCCGGTTTGACGTCATAGCGACATGGACGCAGAGATGCAGGGATCTGCTTTCCATGCCCAATTTTACCCTGCAGGGAGCCCTAAAAGGGCCTAAAATCACACTGGAAAGGTGATGAAGAAGGAGGGGTGCCTCGTCGATCACGGAGAGACTGCAGTCGATCCGTTTGATCCGAGGAAAGCACTCCAAACCGGCAGGGGAAAAACTGGCTGCACTCCTGTGGCCAGCCTCCAGCTACTGATAACCGAAGAAAGAAGCACTAATTAATAGATCGTAAATAGCGTGTATGGAACTGGGTGAGAATATTGATCCTTTCTTTACTATTTTACAACTGGATTTCCTAGAAAAGGTTCCCAAGAAGCTAAAAACCTCCGAACGCGAGAAGGAAGGGGATTGCAGCCCCACCCTTCCAGAAGAACAGAAGCGGCGTTTTATTTTTTTTTATGGGGGATAGAAACATTTAACACTGAAGTGGAAGTAATATAAAGCTATAGTTTTGACAAATTTGAGAAATGAGAAAATTGTTAACATTTTCTCTTTGAAAAAATACTGGGGTGAAATATCAACCTTCTATTTTAAGAGTCGGAAAATGGATATTGAATGACATCTAGTGGTGGACTAGAGTATAACACCACAGCTGCAATGACTGACACAGACCTGGCAAGAAGCCTAGAAAAAGATAACAACCTACTTTCTTTATTGTTTAGCGACTTTTAACTCAACAGAGAACAACTGGCAACAGAGAAATATATTTTGGCATACTTACTACAGTGTGAGAACTTAATTGTTTTGAAATCTGTTGACCTTCTTGGATTATAAACATATACTCAGCTCTGACTTTTAATCTTAAGAACTATTTGGAGAGAAAGAAAAAATTGACTTCTGGCCATGTTTGTCTGGGGGAGATTTTTGGATTGCTCTTAGGGTAGTTGAACATTTTGGATTGTAAATTTCGGCTGACTGACAATTTTGGATCACCTGAGCAGAAGGACTACTACAAATATTGCTTTCAGTAGTGGACTTATATCCTGGAACTTACTGGATTATAAGGGCTGTATATAAAGACAAGAACCAGATGAGACTTTGTTTTATGGACATTAAGATTGGTGGTATAAGACAAGATTAGTATGCGGGGATCACAACAGTTCTGATAGAATATCTGGAGGGGGGAAATAAAATGGATCCTTTATATCTAGCCAAAAATGGTAGGAAAACATATTTAATACTCCCATCTGAAGCCCCCAACCAGGTTTACCAGGGATTTGTAGGAGTGACACTTCAAGAAGAAGTAAACATTTTTCAGAAGGAAATACATTCTATGTTACAATTAAATCAGGAGACAATTATTTCACATAAAGAAGATGAAAGAAGAAATCATGATAAGATTAAAAACAACTTTGATAATATAAATGAGTAAATCTCTAATTTAAACTCACAACTACAAAGTTCTCAGAAAATGATTATAAAGAATGAACAAACAAGACAGAAAACAAGATGAACCAGAGGAAATTGATCTTAAGACACAAGATATAAAAGAAGGGAAACATAATTTGGCACAGACAAATAAAAACTTGCAAGACTTAGTTACAACAACGGAAATGGAAAAGGCACCTTATTCTTTAGGTTTTCAAAATATACTGGAGGATAAGGAAGACAATTTTAAAAAACAGATTATAAAGCTGTTAGGGGAAATGTCAGAAATTGGGAGACAAAAAATGAAAAGAGAAATTGAGGGAGAAGGAAAGTGGGAGTTGTTTAATGAATACAACTAAATGGAATTCCCCCTCAAAAATACCCTACTTGAATTGTTTTTCCCATCCCAAGCAGTATTCACAAAAACAAAGGAAGAATTTGTTGGTGATTTAATTACTTTGGCCTGGAAAGCTAATTGGCAAAGAAAGAAAGCTAGAGTTAGACTCAAAATACAGAAGATCTGACATACCAGATGGGGTATTATATTAGCCAATATTTGCTTGAATATGGACAAAAGAATAGATAACACATAGATATATATTTAAAATAAGAAAGATATGATTTATAATTAGAATAGCGCTCTCTCTTTTGATATGGGAATTATAAAAACACTAGAATGGCTTGTATAAATGAAACCTTTGCCTACATAAATGTAACTAACTTTGACAAAATCATAACTGGCAAAGATATTTTGAATACTGATGGGAAATTAAACTTAAATTGATTTAATAAGGAGACTTTATTTGCAAATACAATTTAAATATAAAGTGGTTAGAAAAGAGGTTATAAATTTATACTATTGTTATTTGTATACCCTAGATAAATATGAAGAGGATGCGTATATCTAATTTTGTATGTATTAATAGTAGTAAGAATTGTATTTGTTTAATGTTGAGAAAATGAAAACATCAGGGGAAGAAGAGTGGATAAAAAAAACACTGGATTGTGTAGCATTGAATAGATTTATACCGAAGTTAAGATGCAACATTGAGTAACAAATGTACCCAGACACCACATTTGTTTGCTAAGCATTTATGATTTGTAATAATAGAAAATCAATAAAACACTTATAAAATAAATAAATAGTGAAGATCAGAAGGCAATGATTAGTGGGAGGTTGCAAAATAGTGTCTTTATACCACGTTCCCTCAAATTTATTTTTGAGGGTGGGAGTTAATGCAAAAATATATTGACACAAAATAGCATCTTTCTAGAAGCATACATGAAGCCTAAAAAGAAAATAAAACTTGCTTTTCATTCACCTGTGTTATCATGCTTGGAGGGAATTCTTGGAATTTTTATGCAAGCTCCTGACCATCTGTCCTAACCACTCTGCAGTGAATTAAAACTGAAGTGAAATGAGAGGGTTTATGATTCTTCACATGGCATACCTTGAAAGGCTCACAGTTTCGCTGCTCTCTAATCAAAGAGGCACTGAACTTTTTGATCATGCAGATAGTAGCAAATCCTTGGGGAGGCCCACTGCAAATAGATATACAAATGGCAAATCTGCACAATGCTATGCAAAACTAACAGAACAATTGGACAAGGTTGTCTCATACAAGAGCAATTCAACAGACTGCAGTCCAACTAACACCCCTTCAATTTCATGGAAGTTTGCCAGAGAGATTTGAGGGAGCCCAGGATCAATTTCTAAGCTTTCACTCCTCCATGTGAATTGTTTATGGTGAGTCAGCCAGCAAGATTTCCTACAAATCATTCCAGATAACTTTCCTCCATCGAAGGCAATGACCCATTAATGATAATTACCAAAATGTCTTGCAAATTTTGAAATGCATTCGACAATCAGGCAAAACATTGATAATTTGCAAACTGAAACAAGATTACAGCAGAATATATATTGCAGTTTCAACTGTATGCCAGAGAACGTGAAATAATGAGAGTGGAGGTTAGTTTTCCGAGCTTGTGGGTTGGTTTCCGAATGTTTTGTTACCAGGCTAGGTAACACCTTCGCGGAATTTAGGGAATGTCAGTGTTCTTCTGCTAATAAAGGCTTCATGTGGACAGTTAGGTCTTATGCTGGGAGAGTCACATCAGGTGAGGGTCTAGTGAGGGGGGTCAGGTGTGGGTCACGTCAGGTGAAGATCTTGTGATGGGGTCAGGTGTGGATCATGCAAAAGTGCCAAGATAGTGGTTGAGGATTTGGTGTAGCTTTCCACTAAATTTGTACCTTATGTCTGCTCATCTAAAAAGCTGAATCTGAACTCCCCCGATGCTTGAGTTCTGAAACTGTTCCTCTCCCATCCTATACTGGTAGTTGGGGGAGAAGATTATGGTGCAGAATGTATTCTGGATTCTACATTCAAGGAGTCATTTAGAATATCTAATTCAAGACTACCTGAATCTGAGAGGTTGTGAGAGTTCACAACAGATGGTCATGCCCCACACTGACACCTCAGTTCCATATAAAATTCCTGCACAAACTTTGTTCCTGTGATCTGCCCCCATTATCGATAGACAGCGAATCCCAGAATAAAGACAACTCTGTGCTCTTCAACATAATAGACTTTCTGGTACAGGTTACTGTGCAACAGGAAGGGAGGGCTTTCCAGATTCATCTGACTGTGCTGGCAAGACCTGTCTGATGACCTTGAAGAGTTGCCAAGTGAGAGCCTGGGGAGTGACTCAATAGTTGGTTTACATAGTAACTTGTAGGTATCTTCTTCATGTATGGGAGATGAGACAGATTCTGATGGGCGAATTGATGTAAAACAGTACAGCGGTAATAATCTTGAAGAAAGAATATAAGAATGTTAAGTAAATGTCAATTTAGTCCTAGTAAGGAAGAGGGGATGAAAAAGAAACCCAAGCTAACCCAGCCTTGATTCTATTCAATATAAGAGTGGGCAGAAGAAACCTTGATCATTTTTCAAGATTCTGTTAAACTCTACAAAATAATATTCCTGTTGTTGTTGTTAGTTGCGAAGTTGTGTCCGACCCATCGTGACCCCATGGACAATGTTCCTCCAGGTCTTCTTGTCCTCTACCATCTTCTGGAGTCCATTTAAGCTCACACCTACTGCTTCAGTGACTCCATCCAGCCACCTCATTCTCTGTCGTCCCCTTCTTCTATTGCCCTCAATCTGTAGTCGTCCCAATTTCTGACCTGGCCTACTTTGAAGGCTGACAGCACTGCTTGACTGAGAGATTTGTCTTCTCTGTAAAAACTATTACTAAAAATAACAGAATTTGCCTATACCTATTCCAAAACACATGTAAGCTCCACTTCCTATTCATTAAAATGTGTTTTGAATTTAGGAGTTTTTGTTTATTTGAAATGAAAAAAAATATTTTATAAGAGTATAAAGTCCTATCATTACTACACACACACACACACACACACACACGTAATTACTAAATATGTTATATTTATTTCTTGCCTAACCCATTTTTTAAAAAAATGAGGAAAATCACATTAATTAATTTACCATGTTAGGGTACGGCAAAGTATGTAAAGGCTGGTAATGGGCCATTAATTACATGGCAATAAAGATTTTGCGTGGTGAACATTTTAGGTATATCTTATAGATTTTGGCTGCTAATCACAAAAATAACTCATAATTTAACCTATCACGTACTGTTTTATAGAAATCTTCTGTTTTTACACAATGGCAACGTATACCCTACAGTATTTGTTGGCTATGCTGTACACATGAAACATACGAAGCATGAAGTGTCATTGAAGTAAATCCAGTATACCAAGAACAACTGGAATATCTGTAAAGATCTAAAAGCAGTGGCTCTTCTGCCTGGAATGCCGCTTGGATATACCAAGTACTGTTGTTACATATGCAAACAGAACAGCCAGGCAAGAGAGTCACATAACATTAAAAAGAAATTGTAAATCTGAAAAAAATTGGTTCCAGAAGAGAAAAATGTGGCACATGAACCACTTGTTGACCCAACAAAGATATTTTTTGCCTCTGCTTCACATAAAATTTGGACTGATGAAAATTTTTTGGGAAAGCGATGAACCAGGAAAGTGAAGCTTTTTATTATTTGAGACAGATGTTGCCAAGAATAATCGATGCCAAGGTTAAAGAACGCATGTTTGTTAATCCACAGATCAGATACATTGTCAATGACAAGCAGTTCGAAGATCTGTTATTGGGGCCACGAAAAATCACCTGGAAAGCATTCAAGGATATTGTTGAGAATTTTCTTGGTAACTACAGAGCATCAAACTACATTCAGTTGGTTGACAAACTTCTTATAGCCTACAAGACAATGAACTGCAACATGTCACTGAAGATTTATTTCCTGCATTCACACTTGGATTTATTTCCTGAAAAATTTAATACAGTCGGTGATGAATATGGTGAAAGATTTCACCAGGACATTACCATAATGGAAAAACGGTATCAGGACAACTGGAATCCATCAGGGCAATTGGATCCTGCAGCAAGATACATCGGATACTGAATACAAATGAAAATCAGCAGCAAAACACTTTTAGCCCTATTAACTCATGCTGTGTATTGGAAGCATTATGTGATTAAATACAATATAATTATTAAAAGTTAATTTCATATTTCTGAAGATTCCTAGTGATATAGTCATTCTGAAATTATATTTGTATTCAATTTGAAGGGATCTGCCATGATTATCAAAAGTTTTTCAAGAAGCAAAACTTTTGAAAAAATGTGTTATCCAGTGAACCGATTCAAACAAGCAAGATCAAACAAAAATGGAGAGAGTATAGTGAAGTTCTATATAATAAAGATATCAACATCCAGGTAATGAAGTTAGATCAGTGCTCTGATCATTACTAATTGGAAGATTACAGGAATTATTGGAATATCTTCAGAACTCTGACAAGCAACAGAAGAAAAATCAGTAAAGACTCTACTCAAGCTGTGCCAAGAGAATTGCAAAATTACAGTCGCAAATTGTGAAATTGGTCAATTTACATACTGATATCTAAGAGATTTAATAGTGTTTGCAAAACTACTGTATTCTATCCTTATTTTCACACAATAGCAAAATTATATTTAAGATCATCCAATATGGATTATTAGAGATCTATACAGAAAGGAAATGTGGACATTTAGTTATTTACTTCCAGATATTTCATTATTAGACAATCACGATCAGAAAGCATCAAGGACTCCACAATTCAATCCTGAGCTAGATACACTCTCTATGAGAAAGGGAAATGCAGATGTTCAAGCTGGATTTAGAAACTCACATGCAATAATTTCACAATCAAATAAAAGCTCATTACGGAATAACAACAGCACAAGAATATATACTATTAGCAAACAGCACAATCTATGAAAAGAGGAAGCTAACAGCTGGCAGGGAAGAAATCAAATGTTTCAAAAGCACACACACACAAACAAAAAGGAAAGGAGAAAAGAAAGAAACACAACAAACAAAAGAGGTGTGCTCAGTAGCTACAGAACCCAAAGAAACCCAGAGAAAAGGAGAAACTAAGGGGGACTGAATGATGTACATCAGGCATGTCAAACTCGGGACGTCACATGACGTCGCGCGACATATCACGACTTCTTCTCCATTGCCGGCAATGGGGTGGGCGCGGTTTCAGCGTGATGCATCTGGCCCACGGGCCAGCAGTTTGACATGTCTGCTATACATTATCAAGAAAGGGTGGCTCCTTCAGTAAAAAGATTCTATAATGAAACATTTTGTTGCAAATTCTGTGTTCAGCATTGCAAAACAACTACACTACAAACTTAAAAAGAAATGAAGCAGGATTTTAATCCTATTTTTTCCACCCCAACAAGAATACTGTGAAATTTGATTATCTATTTGGGTATGCATATTACATTTTTAATTTGTGTGCTTACATTAAGATTCATATTTGGTAAACTACACAACTTGACACAACCTAGTTATGAGATACCTCTCTTGAAACAAGTCTACAAAAGCTTAGTAAATGAGTCAGTTACCGCCCCACCAAAGTAGCATCAAGACAAGAAAAACCTGTTGTAGAACAAAATCTCGAAGCAAAGGGAACTCTCAAAAAGAAATCAATACTATTTGTCAACCTACAAAAAACATTTATTCTATATTTTAGGCTTAGCTCATAAATAACTACAAATTGAATGAAAAAGTAGTGAAATTACATAGAATGGGCATATACACATATGTACAAATTGGAAAACCTTCTCTCAAGGACACTGAATAGAATAAGAGAAATAGAGAACATATTTAAAAAAGCAATCAAATTGTATCATTTGTTATATTTCCATCATTTATATGAAATTATCTTAGTTCCCAACAACATTCAACATTAAAGAAATTACGTATCTGGAAATATAGTATTATAATGTATTATGTATTCTGGAAATATAGTACATGAACTACATGACAGATTCAAGCATTAATATTAGAAGACTAAAAATACTACAAAATATTTTAACTCTTTGTTCCCTGTGCAAAAAATACTCAGTTACAATAAAATGAAAAAAGTTATACCTCCATTATTGCCGGGAGAATGTTTGGTCTAGTGGTTAAGGCACCAGCTAGAAGACCATAAGTTCTAGTCTTGCCTAATGCATGAAAGCCAGCGTGGGCCAGTCATTCTCTCTCAGCTCAGCCTACCTCATGGGGTTGTTGTGAGGAAAGTAGGAGGAGAAGGCAATATTAGTTATGTTCACCACCTTGAGTTATTTATAAAAATAATAAAGGTTGGATATAAATAAATCAATAAAGTAACATCTCAGAACACACATATACACACAGATACGCTGTATTAAGAGAACTATACTTCAGGCAGTCAAAAAAAGGGAAAAAAATAATTTTATCTCTACAATATACACACATTCTAGGCATACTACGTGGAATTGGAAGCCCCAGATATAACATAGCTTGTAAGTGATATAATTGTTATTAATGTAGCAATGTATCAAGATGTAATTAATTACAATATCTTCCAATGAAGACATCTGGCTACTGTGATGTTACCATTATTTTTGCAATATACGTAGTCCTTGACTTACAACCAGTTACTTAGCAACCAAAGTTAAGACAGGACTCCCCAGAATTACTTATGACCCGGGTTTGAAGTTCCGATGGTGGCTCTCCCCTCTGCTATCACATAACTGAATTTGGATGCTTGGCAACTGGTCTGCATTTACAGCTGATTGCGGTGTTGCAGGATCACCTGACCGCAATTTATGTTTTTTGTCAGAACCCTGTGTTTACTTCTGGTTTGCAGAAAAAAATGCCCACTTGCTTAATAACCATCATGTTCACTTAACAACTGCAGTGTTTCCCTAATGATCGCTCCAAAAAAGCTCATAAAATTGGGTGGTCACATGGTGACTCACTTAATGACTGGCACGACTTACAACCATAACTCTGAGCTCAATTACAGTTGTAAGTTGAGGACTACCTGTACCTGGCTCCCAGGTATGCTTGATGCCATCTGAACACAACTGCTTACACTATGGGAAGAGAAAAGTAAAAAGATTTTAATTTATTTTTACGTAGATAGGTAGATAGGTAGGTAGGTAGGTAGGTAGGTAGGTAAAGGAGATAGATAACCTTTGTCATTTTTTCCTGTGGACACAATGGCACATTAACAATGAAATTTAGTTGCTTGCTCTCAAAGTGTACACATACATAAGACACATTTAAAACATACTATACACAACATATGTATAGACCTTCACCCTTGCATATAAGTAACATATAAATATTAATCACTATCCATCTTGAATACATAATGGAAGGAGGAAGCTTTAGAGTTCACAAGGTTAATACTGTATGAAACAAAACTGTGACTGAATCTGGACGTTCTGCTTTGGATACCACGGAGCCTCCTCCCAGAAGGTAACAAAGAAAACAGGTCATGAAGAGAATGTGTAGTGTCCTGGACAATCTTGTGGACCCTGCTCAAGCAACGCTTATGTGCTATGTCCTGGATGGAAAGGAGGGAACTGCCAATAATCTTTTCAGCCATCCTCACCACTCTCTGCAACGCCTTCCTGTCTGAAGCAGTGATGCTTCCAAACCAGACTGTGATGCTGTATGACAGGATCGTCCCTCTGCAGAAAGTGGCAAGGACAGGGGAAGGAAGATGTGCTTTTCTCATGCGATGCAGGAAATGCAGGCGCTGCTGTGCTCGCTTCACCAGTGTCTCCTGTTGACCAGCCTACTTACTCGCATAGTACATCAGTGCTCTTTTCCTGATATTTCTAATATAAAGCAAGTTAAGAATAGATTTTTCTTCCTAACAATGCAATCTAACAATGGTTCCTATACTAAGAAACGGTAAAAGTTGGATATCAAGAGTTCATTTTTGAAATGTTAAATACAAAGTAACATTTTCATTGTTCTTTATGCAGAATTTTCAATAATTGTTAGCATGCCAAAAATGTACTAACTTTTCTAAAATAAAAAAAAAATGTGAACACTTTGGATTTTAAATTCCCACAAACAGAATTCACTTATTGTGGGGAAAAAGTGCTTGTCTAATATCTTCTCTGGAAAATTCAAGAATCATCTGGAATGATTCTTTGTTTAGCGGCTGCCTCATTCAGTGACTATTCACAAATATGATAGTAATAATAATAAAAAGTACTTTTAGTCAATTCACACAATAATGACCAGATTTTGTGCACCTGACAAAGTACACTGAAATGAGAATAACACTGGCACTACTGCACAAGTGAACTTTATATGAATGAGATGGTAGCAACCAGTGATCATCTCTCTCTGTCTGTCTCTCTCTCTATCACGTTTGCTTATTTTCTATTTTGCTTCTGATTTAAAGTATGCATTGCAATTGCTAAATGAGGAGATGATCTATCAGTGGTTGGAACAAAGTTTCAGCTGTAAGTAAAGTTCTCTAGACAGTAAAAAGACAACTCTGGATTCAAGATAAGTTGTTTAGAGTTTGACATTTCAATTGGGGTGGCACTTTGTCATTAGAATATCTATCAGCATAGCTTGCTTTGTTCTGCGCCTCTCTCTCTCTCTCCCTCAGACTGCTTTGGGGTTTCTCTCCCCTTCCCCATGAGGTGGAACGGCCCTGGGGGTGAGGGGTTGGCATTGGGTCCCCCCACAGATGCACGCCGGAGTCAGGCGGGCAAGCAGGAGCTCTGATGGCAGAGTCCCAGCCCCGAAACTCCGCTGGGAGGGCAACGAAAAGACTCCTCAGCCTGCCCCGTTTCGCTGGGGTCTCTGGCAATGGTGCGAAGAGGGCCTTGGAGCCGGGTCATGGTGCCCTTGCCTGCCAGGGCTGAGCCGGCCTGAATCCTTCTGGGAATTCCTGGCTTCCTTGAGGCAGACCCTGAATTAGGAGAGCGTCGAGTGTCACCTGGGGTCAGCTACTGGGAATTGCTGCTGGAGGGGAGAAGATAAACCATCATGCACAGCATAGATTTTTAATTTTTTCATTAAACTATGCCCCCCCTATCGGGCAGAGGCAGCTTACAGTGACATGTCAATAAACCTTCAAACCTGCCTCCCCAGATTGTATTGCATCATTGCATGCTGAGGATGGGTGGGTGGGAGTCTGTGGGGCTGGGAGCTGCTGCCGGTCAAGATAAGGCAGCTTGGTAAAGGGGGAGAGGATGCCTGCCTATAGGACCCTTCTCCAATTAACCAGAGGAACACAAGTTGCCTCTAGAAGTCGTGGGTGCTCTCCATCACTGGAGGTTTTTAAGAAGAGATTGGACAACCATTTGTCTGAAATGGTAGGTCTCCTATGAGCAGGGGAATGGACTAGAAGATCTCCAAGGTCCCTTCCAGCTTTATTTTATTATTTTCTTTTCTAATATAAAATTATCAGAAATCTGACTACAGACTTGAATTTTTGCCAATTCAAACTAATCTGTCCACATTCAGAGATTGGAGAAGGCAGGAAAGGGCTAGCTTCCACCACACAGCATACATATGCAGCGTGCAAAAAACCAATTCTTTCCTGTCCTCTCCTGATTCCCAGACCCTCTAGGTTGGAGTTGCAGCACAGTTCTCATTCCATGCATGGCAGCATTGAAGCCAAACCTGATGGGTCCAGTGAGCCCTGGGTGGAAGTGGGAGAAGGTGGGAAAAGAAGGTGGGAAAGGGCCAGTTTCTGGCACATAGCTTAGGTATGCTGTGTGCCATTAACCAACCCTTCCCTGCCTTCTCATGACCTGCCTCCTAAGCCTACTGAATTGCCACTCAGTACTGAACTGAACTATGAAATTTTTATGCTTATTGACGTGAGAACAAAATGTACTTATGAAAAACCTCTCAGAATATAACCCTTTCGTATGTAAGAGACTATATGTACTGCACATAATAAAATATTGAATTTATCTTCTGTATTAAGCATTCTGAGAAGTTAACAGAAAGAGAATTCTGATATTTTCTTTATATTATTATTTGAGGCCAATTTCTTTTAAATTTAAGTCAGATTTACCAATTATGGACATCATTTTTCAATAATACTTTAATAATAAAACATTTATTATTATTACACTTTTATCCCAATTTTTCAAATATATATAGCTTGATCAACTCAAGGCAGCAAACATATTTAATACTCCTGCCCTTATTTTCTCCACAACAGCATTCTTGTGAGGTAGATGGAGCTGAGAGAGAATGACTGGCTTAAAGTCACCCAGCTGGCTTTCATGCTTAAGGAAGGCTTAAAGCTCAGTCTCCTGGTTTCTAGGCCAGCACCTTAACCACAATAGCAAATGAATGAAATAACACTGATACGTAATATTACTCATAGCCTAAACTTTATTTTAAAGGATATAGCACTTTCAAACTGTTGAATGCTACATTAAAAACAAGTATCATGTACAGAGAATATATAATCTAGTCAGGTTTTATTCACTTTTCCCAAGATATCACTAACTGAAAAATTCAACATCTCTCTAGATTCAAGAGGCTGTAATACTGTATATTCTTGTGTGGGTTATTCAAGGTAGTACCAATAAGTTGAGTATTTATATCAGACAAGTCTGGAAATCCTGACAGGAATATTTAAAATGAATATATTTATACACACACACATACACACATTTATATTTATATAAATGTATAGGGGGGAAAATCCTGAATAGAATTAGTAAGTCATTGTGTGACACAGAATAGCTGAACTAGATAGGCCTGCTTGTTCCAGTGTGGATTATAGAATTATAGGGTTGGAAGAGGCCACTGAATTTAACAATCTGCTCAATGCATGAATCTCAGTTAAAGGAATCCAGACAGAGAGTTGTTTTCCTCTGAAGATATGACTAGTCTATTTAACACTGATTATCTTACATTAACTTTATAAAATGTTTTACTACATTTTGTTTTGTTTTCCTCTTAAGCAACTATAAAATATAAACAATTCAGAAAGCTACCATTGAAAAAAACCTGAACAACTTTCAAGCCAGTAAAAGATCACAGAAGCTCCATATAATTTTACTGTCAAATAAAAATTAATGTGACCAATCATTTGGACTGTGACCGACCTCTTTCCAGGCACCTTATACAAAGAAATAAGTAATAGATCAGACAACCTCTGATTCTACCATATGAAAAGATCACAATTTAAAATGACAGAGGAAACTTTTTCCCCTTCTTGTACCCTACTTTAACATAAAGATAACTTTACATGCTTTAACACAGACAGCCATTCCAGCTCATTTCCACTTTTCCTGAATATTTCCTTCACTTCTGACAGGAAGAATATAGGACTTTACTTGTAATCTATTTTTAACAAATTAACAGTTTTCCACTTTTTCAATGTATTCTGAATTATGCTGACTTGTACTGTTAATATAGTACAGACGTTACATGAGTCCTCCAATTCCAAAATAAATTTGATTAAATTTAGAGAAGACATTGATCAATAAAATGCCTGGATATTTTATCTCCAGTATTTATGGGTATTAAACTTTAAATATTCATCTGGAAAACATGCTGAAGGCTTGGATCCTAAAGCACTGCCACATGAATTAACAATTTTAGCTAGAATACCTAAGTATCTAAAAGGCAATCTTATAATTTTTGTATAATTTAAAAAAAAACACCTGACAGAATTTGCTCAATTTCTAGTATATTTAACTCAAAGGTAAATAGTTCAAAATGACAATGTAATATAAACAAGTATATATATATTATACAATAAAGTAGCTGTAGATAACCAATCCTCCCTAATTGTTCTGGATTAAATAGCACTGCTCCTCTAGCAACCCAGAAAAAAGTTAATACTGTATATGCTAATGCAGAAGAATTCAAATAAATCTTTAAATTCTAGTTTAAAGAACAGGCATAAGCAGCCTTAACATTTACTCCTGCAAACTATTATAAAAATATTATTTATTTAGAACACTATAAGAAGGAAACTAAATTTCCCAGAAAATCCTGCAGACATTTCATTTCTGTTTTCTGTTTATATTCTCAAGATGTTAGTAATATATATCCTACTTTATAGCCTTTCTAGTGCAAAAAAAACCCAGAAGAGGTTCAAATCATTTTGTCAATGAGCGACTATCGAGCAGATACGCTTTTTAGACAAACCTACTGCTCATATTGTGGTAAAATTAACCAAAATAACTCCCAGGTGAATCACTTTGGGATCCTTGAGGAAAGATTTGAATCTAAGTAAAGGAAATAAAAGCCATTATGCATTATTTGCTGTTACATGATTCCATAAAAAGATATCCCACAATACCCATGCGTTTATTTTTCTTCAAGTTCTTTAAAAAAAAAAAAACCCTCAAAGGCCATTTTAAATTGTTTGGGGCAGCAAAGCGAAGAGATAATATGCGTAAGCAAAACAAGCACAAACAGGGATTAAATTCTTTTTCGCTACAGAGGTTTAAGAGAATGGAAGACGGGACAAAAATGTTATTGCTGCAGTTCTGAAATTTAACACGAAGAAAAACCATACCCCACAGGAGTGTTGTACACACTTTCCATTTTAAAAGTTTCACAACTTTTCTAAAGTATGCTAATATGCGGACAAACAAGAATCCGCCTAACTTCAGACTACAAATACACCATTTATTTTAAGGGAGGTGGGGCGTCTGGAAGCTAAAACAAACCCTTTGCCCTGACCCAGGCCCCGACATCTGGATCTTACCGCAATGAGGGCGCTGCTACGGCCGTGCTGTTGCTGTTCACCGCCCGCGGTGTCACTGTCCAGGCCATTGACTCCAGGCCTGTCGGAAGAAGTGGAGGTAGACGCAGAGGCCCCGGGCCCGGGGCCCGGAGCAGAGGAAGGCGGATGCGGAGGAGCTGTTGGAGGTGGCGCCGTGGGGGGAGGAAGGGGCGGCTGGCGGTGCTTCCCCGCTCGCTTGGCCTTAGCCTGCAAGCAGCGCTGGTGAAGGGCGAAGGTCTGCTGGCGCTCCAGCTCCAGGCGCTCCGGGGACACGGCCTGGTAGCGGGACTCACAGGCACTGTGATGTCTCCGGCAAAGCTCGATGCGCCGGCGGAGCCGCTCCATCACCGCGCTGTGCTGCGACACCACGAACTCCGCCATGGGGCAAGGGGGCAGAACCATGAGCCGCCAGCGAAATCGAGAGCACCGGAGCAGCCGGCTCTTCACTCCGCCATAGCTGGCGGCGAGGGACACCGGGCACTTCGGAGCCCAATTCTCCCTCTTCTGCCGTGACCACTACCTTTTCCAGGCCGGGGCGCCCAAACGCGGCCCGACCCGACCGAGCCCGCCTTCTCGATGCAGGCCGGGTGATTCCAATCCCCTGCCCCAATCTAGCTCAGGCACAGAGCCACCCACACCTCCCGTTTCCCATTGTTATCCGCGCCTCAGCCGCCGCCATCTTGAAATTGTTTTACCCCTTTTCTCCCCCACTTGGGAGCCTGCCCAGTCCAAAGCGGTTGGACTTTCCTAGGTAGTGGCAGACGTCACGGCGCATACACTCACTGGCAGTAGGCGTTAACAGACCGTTCAGAGAGCCAATCGGAGATGAGAACGGAGAAGAAAAAGGGCAGGGAAAAGCTGGGGGAGGGGATTTCCCTTTCCGTTTCTCTCCTCCCCCCACTTCTCTACGACCTTTCCGGAAAAGTAAAGGGGCGGAGCTTTATGATTGACAGGAAAATGTCCCCGTATGCAGCTTATGCTGGGATGGCTGAAACTTACAGGCCTGCCCCTCGCATACGTATTGGGCAATAAGTGTAGCAATATATAAAAGTAAATACTGAACGGTAGTTGGGTACTCTCGTTTTACACTGAAAATATGCAAATGAGCAATAAAGGCCGAACCAAGCGTTTGAATTCTCACCAGCCTTTACTGTAAATTAAGGAAACTGCCATTTTAAGTGGATTCTTCCATGTATTCAGTTTGCACTGATTTAAGTTTTCTTTGCCAGACTAACGGGTAACATAGTGTAAAACAATAACCTTAAGTCTGTGTCTTCTTAAAACGCAATCACTCCAAAAATTATTACGGGTACTAATCAGTTTATGTAATATAGTAATGCTTTCCTCCAACAATAATAAATTAAGTGCCCCCAATTTTCAACAATCCTGGGCGTTAATAGTCTTAGATTAACTCACGGGATAACAAAAGCAATGCTAATTGGAGAAAAACAAAAAGGTTTTCATCTCTAATCGGAAAGCACCAAAATACTAAAACGGTTTCTTTTCCTCTTGCTGGATGGTGCAGTTCCGCTCAGATGGCTAAAGTACATCAGTTGACACTGACTCAAAAAACCATCCAACATCCTCAAAAACGAGCTACCAGCAAGGAATTTGATCAGGCCAGAATGCAAACTATTTTGTATGTTTGGCGGCGGGGAAAGCAAACGTACATTTGGAAATGTGCAAGTATCTGTAGATGCTGACCAGATTTTCAAACACATACTAGTGAAAGTGTCAACTCTTGAATAGGTAGGTATGTATATTTATGTAACTTCCAGCTTTTCTATAAATTAGACTTTTTAAATTGCTGGTAAGTTTTAATGCTGTTTATAGTTTAAGCATATTATTTGTGATTTATGTTACAATATGATATTTAGTGAACATTTGTGTGTTTAAACCTAAAGTTGAAAAAAGAATGAATCCATCAATTTATTGGATCAAATGAAGCAATTTATTGCCAGCAGATTGGTATTTGTTACCTTAAGGAAAAGTATCTTACACATTTAATATACAAACAACTTTTGAAAGGTTTAAGATCACATTCTTAGGACATTTCATAACATTTCTGCAATGAAGATTATTTTATTTCATAAAAAATATCCCAAATAAATAGAATAATTTTGGCATACAAACTTGCGCCAAGCCATCCCAGCATAATTTTGAAGTCATAAATACTCCAGGAAGCAAATTTATAACTAGCTAAAAGTTTGAAACATAAGAAAGGCTACTCACCTTTAATCATTCCATTTCTTCTATAATTAATGGTTCATATCTTAGAAATATGTGCTGTATAAATCAAATCTGTCCTATGTATCAATTAAAGTATTTTCTATGGTAGTCAATTTTCATATTGAAATTGTGCATGTTATACTAAAACAAGGTCATAAACGGTGATATGAAATTATGTACTTTGAACACTTCAGAAAGATTAACACATTTCACGAAGACTCAGGTTTCTAAAAGCAAGATGCTCACTATGAAACCAATTGGGAAGTACTACCTCAACATGATATTATTCATACCTTTTAAATTTCCACTTTAACAATCTTGACTTAAAATATTCTCAGTAGGACATTTAAAACAGAATGCAGACAAATTAATCACTTTGCATTTTGGATATTGTTCAGTTTTTACACAACAGAGTATTAATTCTGAAGGAACATCTATCAACTCTTCTGTCTTTAGATTATGAAAGCCAACCAAAAATAATATTGAAGACTAGACAGTAGAAAAATAGTGATCTATGTTTCTTTATTGATCAAGTAAGCTTACATTTGTTTATAACTTAACCAATATATTATATGCATACTGCATCTTCAGATTTTTACAACAGTCAGGACTTAAGTCACAATCTTGTTTACCAACACTTGAACCCTGCATCAAACAATACTGGCATTTAGAAAATTATAATAGAGAAGGCAAGGAGGTGCAAAGAAGTGTATTCTTAGCACCACATTTACTGCCACAGGAGAGCTGGGGCCACATTATGGAGATTTAGGATGCCTTTTGCCATTTATGGTTAATTATGTTCAGCTCTTCTGTCAACCATAACATTCCCATATGAAATAGGGTAAGTGTCCTAAGACAGAATACACATTCAGTTAAGATCTTTATCTTTCTTTAAAGCATTTGTATCTTCATATGTAGCATATGAACTGTGACTGATTTGAAATGGCTACAGTGCACTTTCTTTTCCAAACAGAAGTAGTCAAATTATCTTATTCATTCTAAAATTCTTTAGAACATTTCCTAAAAGTCTACTATAAGTCTATTTCTTTCCAACCAAGAGTTCAACTATGTTGGTGTAAAAATATTTCCTGCATCGGAGTGGGTTTCCATAGTCTTTTTAAAACCATCTATTAAGTTACCAATTCAACACCCCAATTACTTGGAAATTACAAATGACTTTTTATATTAATTTTTTGCTTTATTATTCTTAAATAGCAGATGACAATCTTCTCCCAGTACTAAGTAGTCTTAATAAGGCTTCACAGGTTACACTGGGCATTTAAAAAAGTACATTTTCACTAACATGAAAAAAGGCGAAAACATGCAAACGGAGTATTCTGAAGAGGTCTTATGAGTTCAGATTCATTCTTCCCAGTATCCTGGAGAAAGGACTATATGTTTCACAAAAAGTGAAGACGTTGATCAAAAAACATTAACCAAGCACATTAAAATTAGTACTAGTATTAAATAGCCACTGCAAGTCAATGATGTAGAAAAAAATAGAAGAGGGGGAATAATTTCATTTAAACATCCTGACTAGACAACAGAAAGAAACTATGGAAGCAAGCCACTGACTGTATCAAGTTGAATCTACCAGTGGAATGGATGCTGAATTTATGCAGCTCTCTGGAGGACACAAGGAGAAAAATAAAAACTCTTGCACAACTACTATAGATGTGCAAGGAATGATGCTGGAATGCACGCCAAAGGCTGCAAGCACTGTAGCTTCGAATGAGGATAGTTCTGCTGTTTTGGAAAGATAACAGAACTGAGGGTTCTAAAAGCAAAATAACCAGCAAGACAAATGTTAGTCTTGTTTTGAAAAAGCTATGTATATACTTATATCTGAATATCTGAACAAAAGTATAAAAGCTTAGTTACTCTGAAAAATTCTTACCCACCAGATAGAAACTGGGAGTGTTTTAATTCAGTGCCATATATTTAAATAAAGGACAACAGGTGGCAAAATATTTCTTCTTCGCTTTCCTCAATCATGCACTTCAATATAATATAGTGAGTTATGCTTTTCTTAGAAACACTCTGTATTCTACATAAGATTTCTGAATAGCTAGATACTCAATGCAATATATTTCTAAAAAATTTATTCATCTGGAACCCCCTAGATTCACAACATTTTTGATACATGAAGAGCACTGAGACTCAAAATGTTACATATGCCAAGTTTTCACATGCTTATTCCTCAGCTACAAATACTGACATTTGCTTTCAGCACAAATAAAACTTGAAAGATCAGCTTGCCTGTGCCTTTTATCCTGTGAATAATGAACATAAGATGGCAACAACAAGAAGGTTAGCAACACTGTCCTGTTTCACAATGTTTGGACCCAGAAGTAAGTAGTGCTACCTTCTGAGAACAAGAAACACAATTTTAACAGTGAGCTAAACAAGTGTATTCTCCAGCAGCTAAGCTGCGTCTGAAAAAACTGTACAGGAGAAGCAACAGTTGGAACAGAAGGAAATGTTTAAAAAAAACTGGGGGAGGGGGGAACACAAAAACTGAAAGCAAATTCCAAATTGAGAAAAAGTTCAAAATATAAACGAACAAGACAATCCAGTCTCACTAAAATCTGCTCCTAAATTCAGACTAGTGCAAACACTGTTTTAACTGAGCTGTATCCGTGACCAATATGAGTATTTCATGGCCACTTGCTTTTCATCAATAAGGAAAGTTTGAGCACTTGAAGACTGCTTCAAATGGATTTTAACTTTATCCTACATTTAACATGATCATACTATGAGAAATAAGAGTTGTATAAGAATTTCTATCTTTTTAAGAAAGAAAAGACTTATAAAAACTTTACATCTGGCATTTTTCTTAAGGTTTGCTCTTCACTTCCATTGATAGATTAATACATTAATTTAAGCCAAAAGTTTTGAGACTGGTAATTCTACCATCTATTTAAAAACAAAATAAAAATGTTAGTTTTTGTAACATTCCAGAAATTCATAGCCGGGTTGTGTTAAATGCATTCTTTTTCTACAGGAATATTATTTAGAAACACAATTGCAAATATTTGACTGCTAAACACTTTTCACTGCAGAATATTTGACAGGAACCTATGGATGGTGAATTTTGAGGATTTTCGATTTTCAGCAAAATGTTATCCATGGTCCTCTCCCAAAACCATATCAGAAAAATTCATCAGATTAAGTTTTTAGGATATTTCAATCTCTTCTTGGTTTTCTATTTCTGGGGGACCTGTTCACAGTTTCTTCCTCCTGCAAATGTAAAAGAACATATAAATAATCCAGTTGCATTCAGATATTTAGCTTTAAAAGTAATAAACAGATGTTTTCAAAGGTAATTTGTTGTAATCTCAAGAGTAATGTACATCAGTAAATGTGGTTTGCTTTGTTTTAACAACTGTTGGCGCTACTGAACAGAGATAAGCTACTTCTTAAAATCCTAAGCCTGATTTTTTAGCTGTCAATCGAATTTAACTATTATCCCATATGCTTATTTCTTTCAATATTAAAACAATAAAAATGTTTCAACTCTTAACAGGCTAGGGCTTAATCACTGGGTGTTTCAGTGGATAGGAAGTTCACTTAGGGATCAATCCCAGTGTGTGATGTCTGAACAGAGACCAGTCACAAGTAGTGTGCCACAAGGCCCAGTCTTAGGTCCTATTCTGTTTAACATGTTTGTAAGTGACATAACAAAGGACTGCTTGGTAAGTTTGTTTTTTTGTTTTTGTTTTTGCTGATGACATGAAGGTGTGTAATAGAGTTGATGTTCTTGGAGGTATTTGTAACAGGGGAAAATGATCTGGCATTGCTGAAAAATTGGCCAAAAATGTGGAACCTGTTGTTCAATGTTTCTAAATATAAGATCATGAACTTGGGGAAAAAGAATCCTCTGGCAGAGTAAAGTATTGGGGGTACAGTGTTAGACAGAACAAAAGAAAAGGATTTAGGTGTGCTCATAGTAGATGACTGCAAAAAGATGACAGTGTGGCCAGACAATTGTGAAGGCAAACAAAATTCTGGGATGTATCGCTAGAGGATCACCAGCATGAAGAAGGAAGCCCTAATCCCACTATATAAGGCTTTAGTCAGTCCCCATTTGGAATATTATGTCCAGTTCTGAGACCTCACTTAGAAAAAGATATTGATAAGTCTGAGCAAGTCCAGAGATGGGCAACAAAAATAGCGCAAATCTGAGGGACAAAACATTATCAAGAGAGATTACAGGAACTGAATATGTACAGCCTGAAGGATAGAAGGGAAAGGGGAGGACATGAGCGAAGCATTTAAATATATTAAGACAGTATTTACAATATTAAGCAAAAATCAAGAACATGGAGGCATAATCTCAAACTGAGAGGAAGTAAGTTCAAAAGTAATGTTAGAAAGTATTACTACACAGAAAGTGTAGTGGAAGCTTGTAACCAACTTCCAGAGGAGATAGTGGGTCAATCTTTAATAATTGAGGTTAAACATGCCCGAGATAAACACATATCTATCATCTGACAAAAATAAAAATAGATGATCAAAAACAATAATAAAAAACAAACAACTCAAAAATCAAAGGGCAGACTTGATGGGCCACTGGATCTTTTTCTGCTGTGTTTTCTATGGTTCTACATTTTCTTTTAAAATTATCAACTTTAAAACACAGATAACATTCAATCCATGATGATTGTCTGCAAATTACAGAAATTAGTATAATAAACAAACAAATCAATGTCATCTTGTAAGACCCAAGGAGATCTGCCTGCTCTGCTATACTTGCTCTTTGAAGAGCATCCTCTCACCACCCGAATCCCCAACTTGGTTCTTCGCTCAGGCATTGGCAAAGGTTTTATTGGATAAAACCATCCAATAATATGAATTTGGATTTTAAACCCAGCATAGGTGTGCGTGTGTATCTGTTGCATTCTTTCATATTTTTCTCTTTGCAATGGTTGGTAAGCCACCAAGAATCATTTGCCAAACAAGCAGCCTAAACTCTGGCTTTCAGAATTTTGTAAATTGGATTTCAAGCAGTTGAGCGTACAAATGATACAGACAGACCCAAACCCTGCAGCTAGCCACACTGTTGGGGGGAAAAAAAATGCTAACTCTATCTTAACAAATTTACATCCCAACATGTGATGTTAGTACATAACTACTTACTGTTTCATTATAGCATACTTTTCGTTATCTCTCTTGGTTGTGTTGTAAGGTAGGCTTATTAACTATAGTAACCACATAATATTTTGTATTAACATTTCTCTCATACAAATTTGATGTAATTAAATACTTGCCCCTGTAATGTCTCTGCTTTCTTCCTCTTCTTCCATTTCCGCCTCTTCTTCTTCCTCTTCTGCCTCCTCTTCTGCCTCCTCCTCCTCCTCCTCTTGGCTCACATTTTCTGTATTTCCATCATTCCTGGGCTTTTCTTCTAAAGAGAGTTTTATACAAGGTGTTAATTTTGTTTACAACAAAAGTGACAGTTTTTTAAACCTCAGTGCAACAGGAAAAAAAATCCTGTTATGTATATATAATTTTTTGTCATTTATGTGAATTTGGGTAATAACAATACCACAGATGATATAACAGACAACTGGGAATAACCAACACCTTCTCCCCCAACTGATATATTAAAATTGAGCTTTTTCTGTACTGCAATATTTATCTTCTCTTTCTCAGAAATTAAGAGATTTTTTGAAGATGGGTAATTTTCCAAAACACTGTCAGTGATTTCCAGGCTTGGGACACTTTTACTTACCAGGCTTTTTTTCAACTGATTCTTCCTCTTCCTCCTCCTCTTCCTCCTCCTCCTCCTCTTCTTTTTCTTTCTCCTCCACCTTCTCTTCTTCATTTACATCTGGTTGAGGAGCATCTGTCTTTTTGTACTCTGCAGCACTTGGTTGTTTTGTCTGAAATAATACGTTGAAAGGGTTTTCAAGTTCAGTTCTTCTAAAATGGTCCATTTTCCTTCTCAGTTTATCAGATAAAATGTTTAAAATCAACTACATCCATAATACACACCTTTCCAGAGCAGCAGAAAATAACAACGAGAAAAACAGGCAGAGCCACTGTCAAGATATATACTATCCAAAGCCAGGGACGTTCTTCAGCGGCAGCCATCATTTGGGTCACAACACCAGGCTAGAAGATAAACTTAAATCTAAATATATGCATATGCATTTGGTATAGTAAACAATATAGTTGCCAGAGATTAACACAGGTCCCACTACAACTTTTATAGCACAGTACTCAAATGTTTTAAGTTACATTACGTTACTTTAAGCCATATAAATTAATATATTTATAGAACTCTAACCCTATTTATGCAGTTTTTAAAGTGTGTTAAATATTTAAGCTGATTAAGGTAATTTCTAAACCTCTTAACTACTAACATTTACAAATATTAATTACTGCAACAGTTTCATCTCTGTTGCAGCTAATATATTTTATGAGAGTAATTTAAGGGCTTTTCAAGAAGATTAAGCATGCATATCTGAGAGTTATCTCACCATTTAGAGTTTCTTGAAATTACCTAATGGAAAGAATGCTAGAGCACCCTGACTGAAAAACTCAGGCCTGAAGATCTATAAAGCTATTGCTAGCAATGGCTTTTCACAGCCAGTTGAATCAATTGGCCAAATAGACCAGCTGCTTTCACCTGATAGGGCACAGCTTTTTTCTGTCTTAAGTTTGTAGACAACACTTTTTGATCCTAATATCTGGTATTAAACTAGTACTTTATCTAAGACTACTAATCTGAAAAAAATGAGTTACTTAACCTAGCGATTAAAAAATAATGAAAAATTAAAATGAATTAGCACCAACAATATCCTAACATCATGAATAAATAAACCGAATAAACAATAGTGTGCGTCTATTTGCCACAAAAAGTTTTGTTTCTCTTTTCTCAAAGAGAAAAATACACATCAATTTGTTTAATAGAACAGAAGAAAGAAGAATTTCTGAATTCTATTTTGTGCTGCACTATTAGAAAAAATAAACTTTTCTTTCTCACCTCAGCTGCACCATCAGCGGCCTTCTTTAGGCCCCATCCATCATTACCCCAATCATCTGCTACTGCTCGGTCAGCACAGATGATGAAATTATCAAATAATATATCTGAAGTCATAGACCATAATTCAAGTCCCACAGCATTAAAGGGAGTCATCTTGAATGGCTGTAAGTCTTCAAAGAAGTCTGGGTTTGGAATCTTCCTTGGCTTCCAGATGCCCTAAATAATGCAGACATCACTGAATCAATTCTATTAAGTTTTAATTACTCAGACATTTTAATTAACACTTCAGACATTCCTAAACAGATTAATAGAAATCTTAATATCCAATTAAAATATTATCAAGAAAGTTGTAAAAAAACACTATGGAGATCTTGGGGGAGACACTGCCTAAGCAGATGTTAACAAAACAGAATCATAGTCTACTATGATTTTACCCTACAAGGCAGCTTCTATAGAGGTACTTAACTTATTCTCTGTAGCATGTCAGTGTTGTTACACAGCTTTTTAGAGACTATTAATCACAATTCATTGAGAAGTTAAATCTGGATCTTAATGGAGACAATGGCTTTTATTTTTTGTATCAAAATTTATTATAACAATAAAATACAAATAGAAACAAAGATAGTAAGAGAATGGGGAAGGAAAAGAAATGGAAAATAATGCAAGGTAAAGGGAAAGAAAAAACTTCTTTTTTTGATGTAGTAGAATATAATATAGTTACACTCTGAATTTTTTTTTACATATTTAGTAAGAACTAGGAATTTCTATAATAACAAATTAATCTAATCAACAAAACTCAGAAACAAAGTTTTTTTTTCCTGTTTTGGGCATAAAATCCAGAAGTAGTTTTCAAATAGAAACAAAACTGGATCGATTCTTTTCTTTAATTAAAGTGGTTAGTTTTGCCATATCTGCCCACTCTATTGCACTTTCCACCCATTCTTCCATTGTGAGGCAATGGCTTCATTTTAGATTAGATTTTTGGTTTATTCCACCTTTATTATTTTTATAAGTCAAAGCAGTGAACATACCCAATACTTTTCTCCTACTTTCTCCACAACAACAATCCTGTGAAGTTAGTTGGGCTGAGAGAGAGGGACTGGCCCTAAGTTGCCCATCTAGCTTTCATGCCTAAGAGTGGACTAGAAGTCATTCTCCCGGTTTCTAGCCTGGTGAATAATCTCACCATTGGTAAGCTGATTGTGTTGTCACTTAGTTGCTTGTGAACAAATATTACTTTTTATGCATACGTTCAACAACAGAATGGTCCCTAATTATATTTCTTTCATTCCCTTCCCTTCCAAGCCATGTGAATAAACATACGAACATCCGAGAACAGTATTTCACATACTGGATGAAGTAGTCTTGTAAGTTTATGCTGTAGCAACTTTTAAGGTGCCACAAGACTATTTTTGCTTTTTCATGTAGAATTTACCAAAGAAGCGAACTGGGGCTGTTGTGGAGGGCCAAAGTTGAAGGGCTGCTATTGTGACCTGTGGCACCATTGCAGGCCAGACACGGATAGCCCAAAGGCTGGATGTAGCTTATAATGCCCAGGGCTGATGTAGAGGTAAATTCACAAACTTACTCTCTACAAATAATCACGCAACTGTATTTCAAAAAGTGTTGCATTTTAGTTCTGCATAATGACCTAACAATATACCTCGTTTAACATTGAAATAATAAATAATCATTCCTTGACAGAGACTTTTAAAGTAATATACCTGATAGTTGGGGTTGTCAATCATAGTGGGCTTCCATTTGCCTTTATAGCTTGGATTGTCAATTGTGGGTCGTTGCCAGGTACCACAGCCAGGAGCCGATTCACATTTGGGGTTTGCAATCTGGGGTGCCTCCCACTCTCCATCCATATCTTCATCCCTGAAACATGAATCTATGCTTTAGGACTTTCTCATAAATGCAGCATATGTGCATGGGAGAGACACAATCAATAGCAATTAAAGTTATAGTGATTAATCTAACATAGAAATACAGTATAAATTACGAAATATTAGAATTTTATTTAGAACATATACATCATCCCTAAAAAATTATCATGTAAAACAATTTACTAGTACTATACGGACTGCTTCCATTTATTGACACATGATCAGAGAGAAACTTTGGGCTATAATGTACAGTTTTGCATATCTTTGCTACTATCACCAAAATCTCATGGATCCTACTGAAACATAGAAAAAATCTGTTAACAAATAACATTAAAGTTAGGTGTTTGCTTGATTTATTTCACAAACTAAATGATCTTTGAATATGAAAAAATAGTTGTCTCCCGCTAGAGCAGGGAATTGGACTAAAAAACCTCCAAGGTTACTCTATATTCTGTATTTAGTAACTGTTTGTATCAGCTTTAACTGCAGTGACTGCAGCAGAACTCTTCCAGTAATTGGTGATCAGTCACTCACTTTGCTATGTACTAGTTTTGATCCATTTGTCCTGGTAAATTGCTTCAACAAGGAAACATTTGAGAGCTTTCTAGCGCAAACTACTTATTTCACGTTATGCCACAAAATTTCTGACATTTGCTGGCTTTGATTTGTCCATTTCAAAACACTACATTTGTTGCTCTTCAATTTTCTTATAAACTTGTGTGTACAAATAGTCCTCAACTTACAGCCATTCGTTTAGTGACTGTTCAAAGTTACAACACTAAAAAAAGTGACTTATGACTGGTCCTCACTGCAGTGTCCCCAGTCACGTGATCAAAATTCGGATGCTTGGTAACCAGCATGTATTTACAACAGTTGCAGCGTCCCAGGGTCACGTGATCATCATCTGCAATCTTTCCAACCAGCTTCTGACAAGTAAAGTTAATTCACTTAACTGCAGAGATTTGCTTAATAACCGTGACAAAAAGGTAGTAAAATTGTTATACAATGGCCAGTCTGTCCTTCACAAATCTGTCTTGTTGTTAGTTGCGAAATCGTGTCCTACCCATCGCGACCCCATGGACAACAGGACTTCCTTCAGGCCGGGATACAGCACGGAAACGGCATTGGTCGCGTTGGTTAATGATCTCTGGAGGGCCCGGGACAGGGGTTATTCCTCTGTCCTTGTTCTTTTGGACCTCTCAGCGGCTTTTGATACTGTAGACCACGGTATCATGCTGCGGCGTCTCGGTGAGTTAGGAGTGGGAGGCACCGTTAAGCGGTGGTTCTCCTCC